>NC_081184.1:154204237-154384855 GCF_029867415.1 Vicia villosa
GCATTCGTTTTCATAGAGTTCCATCTTCTATTAGAATCAGCCATTTCCATTTGCACAGTAAAACTCTATTGAAGGTAGCGATATGTTTAATACCAAGACCCCCCTCCGCCTTCTGCTTACACGTATTATACCAAGACCCCCTCATAGCAGACCTGATGTGCAATGTGGCTAGTGGAGCGCTCCAAAACAGCTTTTTTAAATTTTATCCTTTAGCGCTCATCCTTATGCATTAAGTTTTCCAACTCAGCCTTAATTTCATCCCTTAAATCTCTGCCCTATCAGTCCTAACGTTGAGATTAAAAATATCTACCAACATCTTCTGGCTAAAGGCATGGTGAGTAGTGTTTATAAGCTCCTGATGTGAAATAACTTGTCACTAGAACTACTCCTGCACACACACACACAAATACATTAAAAACAACAAAAGAGAGCACATAGTGTACTCCATCCTATTTAATCTAAATTCATACAAAATACAATGAAATAGCACTAATAAATGTTAATTCTACCAGATAATTTAAATATTTCACAAATAATGATGCGTCTAGTATTTTGTAGAAAAACGTGTACACCAAACCAAACCTTGCCTTAAATTACTTTGAATCTGACTCATGCACTATAAATTAGCATTATCATTGCCAATGTATCATATTTAAATTATAGGGTTAAATATGTTTGACGTCCTCATAAATATCTTGGTTTTCGTTTTTAGTCCCTGTAAATATTTCCTTCAAACAATGGTCCCTGTAAACTTTTCCGTCCATAAAATTGGTCCTTCCCGTTAAAAAACGCAAACGGCTGCAGACGTGGCAGTGCTTAAGTTAATTTTGTTGTCCACATAATGCTTAGTGTTGCTGCCACGTACTTAATTATTTATTATTTAATTTTTTTGTACATAAAATATTAACCCTAATTTTGTCCCCAAACTTATTTCTTCCCAATCTATTCTGCTCTCCCCGTGTTCGTCTTCTATCCCCAAGTCTTCTTCTTCTTCTCTTTCAGTTCATGGCTTCTTCAACCAGACGTAGCAAGGCGGCCTCATCCCAGGACACAACAGGAAGGAATTTCGTTCAAGGGAGAAAGTGTGCTTGCAACCTTCGTTTGATTTCGTACCGTTGCAAGCAAGGATTTAACAAAGGGAAGCTTTTCTGGAGATGCCCTCTATGGCAAAGTGAAGAAGAAACCTGCAATTTGTTCATCTGGGATGAAGACCTGGGTAAAGAAGAAGAGATTCATGACGATGTGAACAAACTGAAAGAAATGCAAGCAATTTTGAAGGAACTCTATGAATCCTCACTGAAGAAGAATAAGAAGTTGAACATGAAGATGAAGGCTGAGGCTTTTTCTGGAAAATTGAAGCTAATGTTACTTGTAGTGTCAATGTTGATCAATATTTACTTGTTAGGGAAATGTAATTGCTGAGGCTGTTTTTGGTTTAGTTCTATATAATAGGTTTAGTTATATGTAATATTGTTATGAATATTGTTATGAATGTTGGTTTTGGTTTACTTGAAACAATTGATATTGTTGAAGACATGTAATGATGTTTAATATTCTGGTTTAAGTATTGTTATAAAAGTTGTTTTGAAGACTTGTAATATTGTCTTTGTTACAAAACTATGGTTATATTGTTGTTAAAGTTGTTGTTTTGAATACATGTTGAAGACATGTTGTATATGTCAGTTTATGTTGTATTGAAGACAAGTAGTATGTTATGAAACAAAGTAGATTAACAAAAATATCATCATTGCATAAGTTGTCACAGTACATAATATTGTCAATATTACAACATGAAATTAACCAAAATATGATGTTTAACCAAAACACATGACCAAAAGATGCTTGTAGTACACATATCTTCTCAGTTTGACCAAAAGAGTAAGTTTACATTACATTAACTAAAAGACCAGACAAGGCATAAAACATGACAGTTCCACATTCAATTCACTGGGTCATACTCCTGCAAATATCTTCCCAATTTTTGGAGTTGTTTTCATCACCATCATCTTCATTGATGACCACTGGATTATCAGGTTCTCGACCTGGGCCAGGAATGTCCCTCACTTTGAGTGTCTTGAGTCTCTCACTCTGCCTCTTTGATTGTGTGGAAGCCAATCCAGTCTTGATCTTTGCCTTTTTAGTGGGACTCAAAATTTTAACCTAAAACAAGAAGTAAAAGAATAATGAAATACACACCAAAACTGTAATAGTGAAATAACCAAAACTATGAAGAAAATATTATGCTCACAGGATCACTTTTGCTTGGCACTTGTTTAGAAGCTGGTGGTTTTTTACCAAAGAACACCTTAAGCCTTGACTGAGTTGCTTTTGATGGGCTATTCTTTGACTGATCTGCTGTAGATGAAGTTGCATTTGTATGATTTTTTTCCACAGGGATTGGAACTGACTTAGCTTTTTTGACAGGTGTGGTGTCAACTCTAATTGGTGGAATGTCCAACACACCTTCACAACTCAAAATAGCTTCCAAAGTTTCAGCATCCCAGTCACAATACTTGTCAAAAATGTTATGTTCTTCAGCATTCCCTCCTTCCACATTTTGTTGAGCATTCCCTCCTTCCACAGTTTCTTCAGCATTCCCTCCTTCCACATTTTCTTCACCATTCCCTCCTTCCACATTTTGTTGAGCATTCCCTCCATCTCCAGTTTGTTGAGCATCCCCTCCTTCCACAGTTTGTTGAGTACTTGTCTTAGCAGCAGTTTTGTTGTTCTTCTTTTTCTGAGGTTTGTCTTGCTTGTTCATTTTGTTGGAATTGCTGGTGCCTGCATTCATGGATCCCTTTGGCCTCCACTAATACCAACACAACCATCAGAAATATTCATCTAAAATTTAAAAACTTTATGAAATTTAAATATTCTGAAAAAGAAGTTTACCCTTTTTTTTGGTCCATTAGTTGTAGCAGGCTCAGTTGCTTGGTTTGGAACATTACCTTCAACAGTTTGACTTGCTTGTGTAGGTATGTCCTGCCTTACATTCTCAGATGGAACAAGCACAATTTGTTTGTTTTTCTTGCAAGTTCTAGCATTATGACCAAGTTCTTGACAAGTTTTGCACCTATGACTAGTGTTTGTCCTTTGCCATTTATGTTGGTTTGCCTCATCAGGTTCCCTCCTACGAAGTTTCTTAGGCCTGCCTGGGCCACGCTTGTACATGGGTGGTAATATAACTGGATCAGAGGTCTTAGGCCACTTGTTCTGACCATTCAAAGGTGTGATGACCTCACTATAACATCTCTCATAAGTGCTCTTGTGATAGTATTCACTAACATAGTTTCTAGGGTCATCCCCTTTTCTATATATTGCTGCCACACTATGCCTGCAAGGTATTCCCACCAACTCCCACATATTACAAGTACAAGTTTTTTGGGCCAGGTCCACTACAAAGCTATCAGATAGAAGGGTATGTGAGACTTGGAAAGTTAACCTCCCTGCATATGTTGGAGTCCAACTAGCAGATTTCTCTATTTCCCTATCCAATCTCCTAAGAGGTTTGGCCATTACCAGTCCCTTATACCTATCTACCTTTTCCCTAAGGGTTGCAAACCTACCCATCAAGTAATTCCTTATCCACTCAAACATAGTCAATATTGGTTTGTCCCTTTGTAACAAAATGGTTGCATTGAAAGACTCACTTAAATTGTTCATAAGGACATCACATTTAGAATAAAAAGGAAAGGCATGCTTACACCATTTGGACTTGGGAATAGCTTCTAACCATTCATATGCTTCCAAGCTTGCAGTCTTGATTTCAAGCATTTTAGCTTCATGTGCTTCATAATAAGTGGACTTAGCAGCAGCCATCATTAAGTCTCTAAATAAGGTTCCTCCTCCAAACTTCTTCTTGAAGTTTGCATACAAATGACGTAGGCAAAACCTGTGTTCCAGCCCTGGGTACTCTTCTTCAAATACATTTACCAGGCCCTAGAAAACAACAAGTATAAAACATTGAACAAAGTAAAACACATGTATAAAACATTGATCACAGTAATAAAACACATAGTAAAACACACTTGCCTTTTGCTGATCAGAAATAAAACACCAACTTTGTTCTCCAATGTCTTCAATGAGCAACTTCATAAACCAACTCCAAGTGTCCTTTGATTCTGTCTCCACAACAGCAAAAGCAATAGGTAGGTATTGATCATTAGGGTCACGTCCAACTGCAATTAGTAGTATACCACCATACTTGTTTTTCAAGTGACATCCATCTAAACCAATGAAAGGTCTGCAAGCTTTTATCAGAGCCTTTTTGCATCCATCAAAGCACATGTAGCATCTCTCATATCTAGGTTGCAGCCCAGGAGCAGGTGTCATAGTGTTTAACTTGAAAGTATTTCCTGATGATGCTCTTCTCAACTCAGCACCATATGACCATAATAAACTATACTGCTTGCTAGAGTCACCTTCCACTATTCTTCTAGCCAACTGTCTTGCTTTGAAAGCTCTACATCCAGGAATTTCAGTTGCATACTTAAGCCTTACATCTGCCACAACCTCATTCAACTTCATTTTTGTATTGTTCTTCAAACCATCAACTATCACCTTTGCAACCCATTCAGCTTTGGCACTTTTGTTAAAGAAATGTCTTCCACACTTGTGTTTGTGAAACAAAGTCTTGATCCTAAAAGTGGTAGTCTTCAAAACCCTACTACACAAGACAGTATAGTTACATATCTTCTTTTCATTACATACCACCCTACACCTATCAGCATCATTCTTTTCAAACTTCACTTCGCTCCCATTCAACACATTGTGCTCTAGGACTACTTTCTTAAACTGTTTGAGTGAAGAGAATTCCATCCCAACCTTGAATTTGAAGTTCTTACTCAAACCATCATCTTCTTTGAACCTAATTGTAGTTGGTCTATCATCACAACTGTCATCATCTGCCCCACTATCCAGTTCATCAGTGAGGTATTCTTCATCAATTACATGCTCTTTACCCATCTCATCTGTGATAAAAATGTTATCTGGCTTTTCACTAGCCTGCCCATCATCAGCTCCTTCTGCCTGCCCATCATCACCTCCTTCTGCCTGCCCATCATCACCTCCATGAATACCTTCATCTACACCATCATCTTCAACTTCAATCCCATCATCAGATTCCTTCATCCTTTCCTCCTCACTGTCTTCAAAGTGTACATCCTTGACTGATTCATCACTAGATTCATACTCAACCTCATCTCTCTTTCTTCCCTTTCCTTTATCTATAACCTTCTCCATGAATGTTGCCTCTCCTGTCTCTGGTTTTTCCTCACTATATATCTCAACATCAACATCGTTTGCACACGCATAGACACCCAGCTCAACAGCATCTCCATCATCCCTAAATGGTTTCAAATCTACTTCAAAGCTGCCACCATCATGTTTCCACCACATCCTGACTTTGCTAGCATCAAAATCAGGAGTAATCCCTTTAACTAAATCTATAGCTTCAAAATATGACCAAATATCTGGATCTTGACCAGTAACGGCAAACACATTTTCACCCTCGTATCGTATCTTGGGGTCTTTTACAAATGAACCCTTTGTGAAGAATATCACTTTAAAATTGCCCATTGAAGTCTGTGGGGTCATTAATAATGCAGAAAAAACAAAGTTACGACAAAAACGTGAAGGGGACATGGGGGACATAGTTAGGGCACAGAAATAAAAATTGGGACAAGTTTAGGGCACAGAACATAGAAAAACATTGGGACCACAGATATTGTTAAACAAACCAAAAACGGAGCAAAAGAGACAAACCTTTGAATGCAGTAAACGAAGAAGAGGGACCACCACCGATTAAACAATGTTGCTTTCAGAGAATCCAAGACGCACAGGGACCACCACTGGGACCGGCGATTTAAAAAGGCAGATTATGTGGATTTGGGGCCACGAAGGAAGAAGATTGATTTGGGGATTAGGGCGAAAATGGTTAGTGTGGATAGACTAAGTGAGAGCTGAGATTTTGTGGTAAGTATGAAGATTTCCCTAAGTGTGGATAGACTAAACACATTGGTTTTGATTCAATGTGAGCACACGCCACGTAGGTAAAATTTTAATAAACAATGCCACATGTAAAATGACACGTATGCAGCCGTTAGTTTTTTTTAACGGGAGGGACTCAATTTGTGGACGGAAAAGTTTTCAGGGACTATTGTTTGAAGGAAATATTTAGAGGGACTAAAAACGAAAAGTGCAATATTTATAAGGACTAAAAACTTATTTAACCCTAAATTATATTATTCTCCTAGTAAATTTTATGCTAAATACTTTTTTTTATCCCTTAAATTTATCTCGGAAGTCCACTGTGGTCCTTTATTTTTAAATAGTTTGTTCAGGTTCAAGGGAAGGGTTATCGAGGGGACCCAGACTTTAGATCTCTTTCTTCTCTATTCTATGGCAGGAGGTTTATTTCGTATCAAGAGTGTGTTGGGGAGGCCAGGTAAAGACTACTTTAATTATTCAAAAAGTCCACCAATTTTTTAAAACGATGTTAACTTTTGCACTAGTGGCATCTGACGTGGCACCTGTTTATACGCCAAAATTAAAGGTTATCAAAATTTTCAAAAAAAAATCCAAAATTTTGGCTTGACCTAAGATTCAAACCAAGGACACTTTGGATCTTGGATGTTACGCATCATGTTTACAACTAGGTTGATCTGAGTTTTGTGATACATGTTTGAATCAGTGTGATATCGTATTATAGCCATAGAGTTGAATGCACAATTCAGTGGTTTGCTTTTTTTCAATTTTTCATTTTCTTTGTCAATCTTCATAAGCGGAATTGAAATTTTAAGAGGCTTGGAATTATGAAAAGAGAAGGAACTAAAAGTACCCCTTTTGATTATTGATTTTGTTGCTTTGTTTTTCATTCTTAAACAAAGGCTTTGCATAGTTACCCAGAGTGATTTCAACATTGGAATCAATTTCTAATATTCTAATTTATTTGCATATCCGGACAGAAAAATGAAATACGTTTTCATATCGTATTACTGTGTAGTTTCAAAGAGTTTTTCATGAGGAAATAAAATCTTTTCTGGTTATATTACTAACCTGTTGTACAAAGGAAATAAAATCTCTTATAGTAATTATTATATTGTTGCCATTTTTCCACTGAGTAATTATCCATATTATTTAATTTAATTTCTAAGCTCTAGGGTTTTTGAACAAAATTTAAAATTAAATAAGGTTGACACGATTCTGGATTTGGTTTGGAGATTCGAGTTAAGGGCAAAAAAACGAGTTAAATCATATCTTTATTTTTAATTTTCCGTTGAATTTCGAGGTTGAGAAAAATTTGACCATGGAGGTTTTTAGAAGGGATGAACGAAGAAGATGACGAGAAGAGAGAGAGAAGACTGAAGGAGTTACTCTCTCTCATATTTCTCTTTTTTTATAAATTATATCATTTCTAAAGTATATTAACATGAGGTACATTGGCTCGGTGGTGAGCTTGTTGTTTAGTTAACGCTCTTTTAAAAAATTGGATAGAAAGGACTAATCAAAAAAAGGTATTTAGCTTATATTTAGTATATTTTAAAGTAATTGAAATACTTGGTCTATTTTTATTTTCTACATTATTTAATCTAGATGGTAGTTCATAGATTGGGATAATAATACTAACAACACGATGTTCACGCAACAGTTTGGTAGAAGATGAAGTCGTGCACAATGCGATTTAATTTATTCTCATAAAATGGACATTTGAAATCCACATCCACCATTTGAATGGGTTCCCGAACAAGCAATTCAAGAGTGAAATGATGTGTCCAGTTAAGCTTCCACAATCAAAAGTTAAACATCAACCTTGTGGATTTTATGGTGGAATCGATTTATTTTCCTAATGGACCAATGTTGTTGTCTGAGTTCTTGACTTTTACATCTCAAATACATATTGGAAGCAACAGGCATTTTTTAACTCGTCTTCTTGGAAGAATGTCTCACAATTTTTTGACTTTGTCTAATGCAATTACTAAAATATTGATTGCCTACCCCGCTTAAATAAGGTAAATTTGACAAAATTAAGTTAAACTAACATAATTTTTTGAAAGTTATTAATGTAGATTAGGATAGGTAGTTGTTTTTATACATCCCATTATAGCTTGATGCACATAATTATTCTATATTTATCACATTATAAATTATGATAGTTATTTGAGTGGTAGTTAGAGGAACTGGAATATAAGGAGTCATAATGGAGAAAGAAATTACTAGGATTGAATCGGCATCTTCTATTGGAGGAGTTGAAGTCATTGTCGTAGAATCGGGAGCGTTAACTCTCGTGACAATAGAGACGTCACATTACACTGGAAAGCTAATCGAGCAGACTTCGCATTATTTGAACAAAATTTTCTAGATGTTGGAGTAAAAGAGGATCAGTTCGATAGGATTGTTAAAATAATCAAACATTGGACTTCCAAACTACTTAGTTATGCTGGTTGTCTACAATTGATCAATAATGTGTTGTTTGATGTTACCTCATATCGGATGCAGGTATTTCCGTTACCGCACAAAGTTACTCGATAAATCGAAGCCATATGTCACAGCTACCTTTGGAGTGGGGTGGAGACAAGGCCGGTCCCGACTTTTTAGAGGCCCGGGGCAAATTATAAAAAATGACCCCTAACAAAAACATTGAATAATTAATCAAAACCAGGACCGTTTTATAAAATTAATTTTCATTAGATCTTTATGATCTATTTAGTCACGATAACATAATTAAAAATAATATAATAATTTTAGCAATATATCTCTCTATAATCAAAAGAGAAAAAATAAATCAAATCACATATAATAATTAATTGAATTTCATCATAAAAAATTGATAGTAAATAAGTTGGTTTATGATGAACTTCTAAATATTTAAGTATAACTTATAAATAGTCTATAAAATTTATACTAAAATAGATTAAAATAAAATTATTTTATAATAAAAATTTGGTTGCCATACTAATACATATATGTAACTATGTTCTTTGTTGCAAAATAAATAAATAATTGAAATTTTGAGAAAAGTTGAGCATGTCACTGTGTTCTTAGTTGTTTTTTTTAATAAACATATGTTCTTAATTGTAAAAAAATAAATAATTGAAGTTTTGGAAAGAGTTGAGTATTTAATTAAATAAATAATTGGTTGTAAGAAAAATAAATAATTCAAGTTTTGTAAGAAAAATAAATAATTCAAGTTTAGGAAAGAATTGAGTATTTAACTGCTCTTGGTTGTAAAAAATCTATAAACTTACAAATTTGGTCTCAAATGAGATTTGAACTCCTGACATTCAGCTTTATAGTCTTGAACTAAACCACTAAGCTGTAGGTTCAAGTTGCCAAGTAACTTCGCAAACAATATATATGTTTTAATGTTTCAGTATTATAATTTCAACCCCCCCCCCCCCCCCAAATTTTGAGGCCTTCATATTTTTGAGGCCCTGAGCTGTGGGCCTGCTTGCCCTGGCTTGATATAGAATATGCGATCCAAAAAACGCAAGAGGTTTGAATGTCACGTCCCTTCGAGAATGGAACAAAGCATTAATTGACAAATTATTATGGAACCATCAAGCTAAAGCGAATAAACTATGGATAAGGTGGATGAACATGTATTACCTCAAGGGTCATGATGTGAACGAAATTATTCTACTCATGATTTAGAACTGGATGCACTAATGTTTGTGTTAAAGATTCAGAGACATTACCTTTATGGCTCCAGGTTTGAAGTGTTTAGTAATCACATAAGTTTGAAATACTTGTTTGACCATAAAGAACTGAATATGAGGCAACGCAGGTGGTCAGAGTTATTAAAGGATTATAACTTTGGTTTGAATTACCATCCATGTATAACTAATGTTGTTGCGAATGCTTTTAGTCAGAAATCCTTACATATGTTTGGTATGATGGTTAGAGAGCTAGAATTGATTGACCAATTTAGAAATTTGAGTCTAGCCTATGAATTGGCGTCGCAGAGTGTTATGCTGGGAATGTTGAAGATTAACAATGATTTAATGAATAACATTTAAGAAGCTCGAAAGTTAGATGTGAAGTTAGTAGACTCGAAGTTTGCGAGTAATTGATTAGAGGATAATGATTTCAAAGTAGATGAGCAAGGTGTGTTGAGATTCCACAATAGAATTTATATTCCTGATAACGCAGAGATAAAGAAGATGATTCTAGAAGAGAGTCATAGAAGCAATTTGAGTATCCATCAGAGAGCTACTAAAATGAATCAAGACTTGAAGAAGTTATTTTGGTGGCCTGGATTGAAACGCGATGTGGCGCAGTTAGATTTTCTGGAATGGAAATGGGATAGTATATCAATGGATATTATGACGGGATTGTCCAGTACTCCAAGAGGAAATGATATGATTTGGGCGATTGTTGATAGACTGACAAAAACGGCTCGTTTCATTCTGATTAATATGAGCTTTCCTGTAACGAAGTTAGTAGAGATTTATATGTGTGTAGTCGTGTAGCTTCATGGGATTCCGTTGAATATTTTTTATGATAGGGATCCGAGTTTACTTATGAATTTTGGAAGATTTTGCAAAATGCATTGGGTTATAAGGTGAGATTGAGTTCTGTGTATCATCCATAGACAGATGGTCAAACATAGATGATTATTAAGTCATTGGAGGATTTGTTGAGAGCTTGTGTTCTTGAGTAGGGAGGTACATGGGATAGTTATCTTCCACTGATAGGGTTCACATGTAACAATTGTTATCATTCTAGTTTTGGTATGTCATATTTAGAAGCATTGTATGGTCATAGGTGTAGAACGCCTTTGTGTTGGTATGAATTCGGTAAAACTATAGTTTTTGACCCTGAGGTTGTTCGACAAACTGGAAAAAGGTGAAAAAGTTATCATGATAAGATAAATACTTTGCAGAGTAACAAAAAAATTTATCATGATAAGAAGAGGAAGGATGTAGAGTTTTAAGAGGGAGACCATGTGTTCTTGAGAGTCACTCCGGTGACTGGTGTTTGACGCGCCTTGAAATTGAGAAAGCTTACTCATCAGTTTATTGGTTCGTATCAGATTTCTATCAAGGTGGGGACGGTTTTGTATATGTGTCGCACCCTCGCAAAAAATACTAACTCGAAAAATAGAGTCTCCACCAAACTTTATTTATCTCCATGGAGAAGGGAAAATATTGATAAAACTCAGAAGGAAGAAAGGATAAGAAAAAGGTCTTACGACCAGAGATCGGGTAAAGAAGTCGGTTACGCAAAGGGAAGGTATAAACACCCCTCACATTTGTGGTACTCCACAGGATCCACTTAAGTTTGCTTTCTAATCTAAGGGTGTGTTATCTAAGTTTCTAAAGTCTAGTGCTAAGGAAAATGCATGCAAAAGAGGGAAAAGAAAATACGGGGAAAAGAAGGAAATATTTACAAATTTGTGCTCGTTCAGGCCCCACGACCCAATGCCTACGTATCCATTTTGAGGAATCAGAGTGTCGTAGTTCGGCTCAATATTATTTGTTTGTGCTTTTTAAGGAACAGTTACATTCACATTCTAGCATTAGGATAGCTGCTCGCTAGGTGGAGTCTTATGCGTTACCTGTCTGCGATCGAAAGGAAATAACGTGTCCGTTTAAGGGAAAGAAAGCCCTGAAGGCGAGAGAGAAGAGAATCATTTGGTTGAGTGTTTTTTTTATGTAGATAATGATGAATTAAATCTCAATGCAAGGATACTCACCCTTCTCTACTTTTTTAAGAGTCTGAAATTTATTACATATTTTATGTGTTTTGTTGGGTGTTTTTTTATGTAGATAATGATGAATTAAATCCTAATGAAAGAATACTCACTCTTCTCTACCTTTTTAAGAGTTTGAAATATTATTAAGTGTTTTGAAGGTTGAAAAAGAATAGAAGGAATGAAAATGAGGGGAATGACTATCCTATTATTATTATTATTATTATTATTATTATTATTATTATTATTATTATTATTATTATTATTATTATTATTATTATTATTATTATTATTATTATTATTATTATTATTATTATTATGTGAATCCTACCTTATATTTTTTTGGGTTTTTTTTTTATTATCTAAAGAAACATAAAAATCTAATTAATAGAATATATCTAATGTATTTTTGGATTTTTTTAATATAACAAATCAATTAAAATTAAGCACAATAAACAAATAAAAATAATAACAAAAACTAACTACAATTGGGCTAATCAAAGAAATAAGACAAGGGAGGTGCATTAAATATAGACAATTTCTTTATCCACCCCCTACCTTCTTAGAAACCCGCGACGAAATTCCTTAAATGTCTCTAAATTTCGGAAGTGCATCTCCGAATTCACTTTTTTCTTAAGAAAAAAAAAGTGATTTCGGAAATGCACTTCTGAAATCACCTTTTATCAAACAGGTATACAATGAACGGTACAATCTTAAAGTTGAGCAAATGGACCCGAGGTCGGAATTGCAACACCTTTTGAAGCTCTTACGAAATAAAAAGGGTATTTTGGGGTTTTCAGCAGGAGTTCTCACCACATGGGTTGGATAAAAAATTGTCTAAAAATAAGAGAGGCGCTGGGCCTAGTTGCAGAATGGCCGAAGATTAAATTAAAACCAGCTCAAGGAGAGTGTATGGATAGAAATCGGGTTGGGCTTCAAATATGCTAGTCCCAAATGACATTGAAACAAAAGAAACCCTAAACCCTGAACTATAAAACTATAAAATTATTTATAAAATTATTTTTTTTTAATTTTTTAAAACCTTTTTTTTACCTTTTTTAATTACTTGTCATATGACAAGTCATCACATACTCATAAGGCATATGCACCTAGAACTTTTTAGTTTTAATACATTTTTTCGTCCCGTATCTTATCGAAGTCCCCGTCTTGCTTGAAAATTTCATTCTTTTGAGCACATACAACTTATAATTTTAGGAAACTGAATTAAAGGCCTTCTTAAAATCCACTTTGAAGGCGAAAAGGTCTTTCTTATTCCTACAAGTGTAATCCACTACCTCATTGACCACAAGGATTATATATAGTATGTTTCTATTCGGAAATAATGTCGTTTGATTATTTAAGACAAGATATACTAATGATTTTCTTTAATCTTCCTACTAGGAGTTTTGAGATTATCTTTGAAGACACTAGTCATGAGATAGACAGGCCATAAATCATTAAAGAACTAGGGGTTATGAGACTTAGGTTAGTGCAATAAACATGATTGAGAATTCCTTAGAAAGATGGACCTTTGAGAAGAATTCATTGACACCTTCATGGAGATTATGACTAATGATCTTCCAACTTGCTTTATAGAAAGACATAATGAACCCATCCCGATTGAGACTTTCGTCCCCTACTAAATTTCAAATCTTTATGTCTTGCAATGAGAATGGAGGTTTAAAGCCTGGGCTTTCATTTGGAGATAGTGCTTTGAAGTCCATTCCATCCGATCTAGGGCGTCTAAAGTTTGGTTCATGGAATCTATTTGAAGTGATTCAGGGTCAAAGCCTTAATGTCATATACATCCTCAATTAAATAGTTACATGATCTTAAGGCCACTATTCCATTCCGCCTAAATCTTGCTTTCGTAAAAGCATAAAAAAGCTTGGAATTTTGATCACCATCTTTTATCCAATTGCACTTGGATTTTTGCCTTATGATAGACTCCTTGAGATTAACTTGTTTTCAAACTTGGTTATGAGATTTAACTCTCAACTCATAAATGATTGTGATCCAAAGGTGTGTCTTCATGTACCCAGCTGGTCCAATCTATTTAGATCATTTTACTGCTTCAACAATGTCTAGATCCAGCATCCCAAAAACTTCATAATTCCAAGCTTTCAATCTAGATTTCAACAACTTAAGTTTCTCTTTGAATATGAACATTTTCATACCTTGAATATTAGAGAAATTCCACACTTCATTAACTACCGAGAGAAATTCAGGGTGATCAAGCTAATGTGAAAAAATCTTGAAGGGTTTTGGCCTCCAGTGAGTAGGGGTGGGAATAGGCCAGGCCGACCTACAGGGGCTTATAGCCTAGCCTACTTAAGGTCAGGCCAGGCCAGACCTATTTGATAAAAAGGCTAGGCTTGGGCTTTTTTAAAAGCCTATTTAATAAAATAGGCCAGACCTAGGCTATTAAAAAAGCCTATAAAGCCTTGTAGGCCCGCCTATATTTTCATATATATTAAAATTAGTCTAAATAGGTTGGCCTATATATGCATATATATTAGAAAAAGTGTTAAATAGATTGGTCTATATATGCATATATATTAGAAAAAAATGCTAAATAAGTTGGTCTAAATGTTCATATATATGCGACCTATAAGACTTCTTAAGTAATATGAATTAATTGAAAACATTAATAAGAAAGAGGCTTTTAAATAGGCTTTCAGGTCAGGTCAGGCTTTTAAAAAGGTCAGGCCAGGCTGAAAAAACAAGCCTATAGTAGGCCATATACCAGGCTCAGGCCTTATAAGTTTATCGTAGGCCAGGCCCATGCCTTATAAAGCCTAGCCTAGCCTAGCCTAGCCTATTCCCACCCCTACCAGTGAGTAATATTGGCTTTAAACAAGATTGGACAATGGTCTGAAACTTCACGATTCCCTATGAATTGCCCCCTTTATGAACCATTTACTGATTAAACTTCCATAGATCAAGAAATAGTCGACCCTGCTTGTGGAATTTCCTGCAACGTTGAACCATGTGAACTTGTTTCCCAAAGCTGGTAGATCGATTAATTCCATTTCAACAGTGAATTCTCCAAAATTTTCATTTCTGAGAAGTTGTTTTGAGCTCTAAGTCCCCGCCTTTCACTTGGTCTCTTAATGGCGCTACAGTCCCCAACGATGCACCAATCTCCTAGGGGCAAAGAGTATTTCAACCTGCATAAATCAGCCCAAAATTCCTTCCTTTTTCTCAAGGAAACAAGAAGAATATACGTCGACTATATAAATAGTACTCCCTCCGTCCCATATTATAAACAAAAGTTACCTTTTCAGATTCATTGAATTATTAATGTATCTGAACTATATATTGTCCAGATACATTAATAATTAAATGAATCTAAAAAGGTAACTTTTGCTTATAATATGGGACGGACGGAGTATACTCTATCCAGATCACTTGAATCCTTTCAAAGCCCTCACCATTAGAACTGGAAAGAGAATTTATACGATCTGAATTTCACAAAAGTAATAACTCTCATCATCTTTCTGAGACCCCTCTCATCGTCCACATTACATCTTTATTTCCCCACATAGAATGCACTACTGATTCCTCTATGAATTGCAATTTTGTCTTTATTTTCCCAAATAGAACGCACTATTGATTCCTCTATGAATTGCAATTTTGTCTCCTGTAACCGACACAAATCTACGTTGTTTGATGCGATAAGCTTTATGATCGATTTTTTCTTTGCCGAATTTTCGCTCCCTCAAATATTATAAGATATAGGAGATTCATTTAACAACAGATTTGTTTCAATCCTTCGATTTGAGCTTCTATTTTTCCTTCAATTTGAACCGCTTAATTTCAGCTTCATATGCAATGTCGTCGTCATCCCCTATGATTCCCAGGTCTGATGCTTTCTTCCACACTTATGATGCCACTGGTTCCTCTTCTTTTTCCTAGAACCTCTAATTGCCTTGGATGACATTCCTATCTAAGGTGGGTTCACTGCATAGCGCCGAACCACCTGAATATATATCCATGGAGTCTGAGCCGAACCACCTGAATATCTATCCATGGAGTCTGAAGGAGATTGGGATTGGTTGGATTTAAAAGATGATTTAGGCGAAATTAGAGAGGAGAAGTAGGATGAATTTGCAAAAGATGTCATCCTTGGGATTTTTTGAGTTTGAGATTTTGAAGTAGAATGAGTGATAAGAACCTATACTTCTCAATTTTTCTCAAGAGGTTCCTAATTCTCCGAGAATTTATCTTGCCCCCCTAAATTATACATGCCACCCCTCCCTTTTTTATTCCAATTTTATCTCTTATGAGATATAAAGAATTTCCGGACGAAATTTCTGGTTCACCCTACCAAATTTTCGGTAGTGTATTTGAAATTTCCGATATACCAGAAATTTCAAATTTTCGGACAGATCCAGAAATTTCAAATTTTCGGACAGATCCAGAAATTTCATTATAGCTGTAATTTTTGGTATGTTTCAATATTAGGTTTTTCCAACGGTTGAGATTTTGCCGACACTTTTGGAGGGTCCTGATTGCACTGAAACATATGTGTGGTCTAGAATGCATCACCATTTGTATAAATAGGGGTCTTGGGGTTATTGGATAACATATCTCAACAAAATGTCTCTTCCTCGGTATTTGATTAATGTAGAAGTGTATTTCAATGGCTGCAACCCTGTTGTTGAAACCAAGATTCCAGATGGCCCCGAATCCTTTCACATCTTGAAAGAAACGTTCAATAATTTGTTGCTTGATTCCGATAACAGAAGGGTGACAAAAATCAAGTTTCAAGAGGACTGGATTGATACAAATGAAATGGTGAAATACAACCTAATCGAGTTGAAGAATGATGAAGATGTGAAGGCCATGTGGAAATCATTTCGCCGTAGGATAACTAAAGGTCTGATCGAGTTGGGCGCACAGATCCGAAGATCCCTGGACGACATAGGAAAATATAAGGAAAATAGCTTATTTTTATTTAAATTGAATACCTGAAATTTCGAAATTTTCAGTATGATAATAGACAAAATTTTCCGGTATCGTCAGAGAAAATCCGGTTCTTCTCGTAAATTTGTGAAAATGTGGTTATGAAAATTAGTTGGATAATTTAGTCTTTTCATAAGTTTGGCGGGTGGCATGTATAATTTGGAGGGTGACAAGATAAATTCTCTAATTCTCCGATACACTTTATTTATGAGTGGGTGAGATCAGTTTGGAAAGTAACCAAGCCCACTAGCAACAGACTGAAGCCCAGGACCTCCGGGGGGGGCAACTATTGGGATTTGGATTGGGTATGGTATGGCCCTTTGGACAAAATCTTGAGTGGATGCATTCTAAGTTCATTTGTGTTTTTTTCTCTAAAATAATTTGAAATTATCAACAAAAACAGTGTTATCGTGACTTCAAACATATTACAAACATTTTATGCAAAGAAATAAATTTCGAATCATACAATACAATACAGGACAAGGCCAAAAACCATATAGAAAACATTGAACTTGCACATTACTTTTTTTTAGGCAAAAGATAAAGCCACAAGCAACCTTTCTTATAAGGCAATTCAATAGCTATAGCATATTACGCATTATCTAGAAATAGAATAAATTAATAAATTCGGCTGCTAGTTATAGTTGTCACTTGTCACCAATTTCCTCAGTTTATAAGTGCATTTTAACATTTCTTTGGCAACAATATGATAAGGAAACAACCCCAAAACCCAGCTTTGATCCAAGTTTGTATATAAGGTTAGAAGCTTCATCTTGCTTAACAAATTCTTCTTATTGCTTTCTATTTATCACTCATCTGTGCCTACGCCTTTTCCCAGTATCCTCCGAGAATGACTCCCATTTATTATGATCAAGGTGACTCAAATCATCAAGCTCAGCAATGGCTAGTAAGTATTGGGTAAGTTTCACAAGCTCCTGGTCAGTGTCGCGGTTTGCATGAGCCTTCCTGAACGGTTTAATTGTCAAACCATTCTGCGGGTTCATCACAAAATTTCTTCGAAGGTCGTCAAACATAATAGTATTAGAAGCACTGTAGAACTGAAACAAAACAAGAAAGAAACCACCGTCAAGATAAACAGATCATGGCTGATTTTTGCAAAAAAATCTAACACTAGAAAACTTAAAACCAGATAGTGATTACAATTTGGCTTGTCAGATAGTTACAGTTTGCGTTTTAGTTTAAGTTATATCAACATTCTCCATACTCCACCAGTCTGCCTAGGGTTATATACTGTATAATACCACTAACACTGAACATCTTTTAAGTTTATAGAAAAACTTTACAATAGTACTTATTCCAGTTGTCCTGTTTCTCCCCAGAAAAAAAATGTAAACTTTGTGGGTGGCCGTATATGGAAAAGTATGACTATGACTATGATAGAACAAACATCTAAACCCAATTCTACTATTTACTTTGCATAATGAAGATATGACATTGTACATACCTCAGGGAACTGAGCCCAGATCAACCCAAGTGGCTTGCAATCAAAGACCCCACGTGAGGCTGTCTGGACAGTGATCATTGCCAAATGGTCAAGACATGCTGTAATTTTGTAGTTAGGATTGTCCAGAACCCCAAGTTGGCTCATCTTGAGGGTAATCCATTTCATACTGCAAGTCAAAAGATGAAGCATCGGATGAAACAAGCATACATTCATTCAATTATAGGGAACATAATATGTGTCCCAGTTGCAGTGAATCACAGCAAGTGTTATAGATTCTCCAAAAAGAACAAGATTTTTGATACAAGAGAAAAAATTAATGTACCTTGTCGCAGACCATATCATAATGTCATACTCAGCATAAACTGCTGTTAGAAACTCATGAAGGTCTGCAAAGAAGGATAAAAAAACATTGCATTCCAAAATCGCAAACACAGTAAATAATACTCCTTCCGTTCCAAATATTTGGTAGTGTTGACATTTTATTTATGTTTTTTGCATTGAAAAATAAGAATTTGCAAAACAGTCAATGATAAAGTCCTTAAACCACCAAAGATATGAAACGGAGGGTGTAACTAAACAAATAATTGAATGAAAAACAATTAAGAAGTGGAGAAAGCAATACAAGGTCTCATGAGTTGAAGAGGATTTTCGGCAGTAGACCGGTGATCAAAAAGGGTGTAATCAATATCCAGAACAAGGAGTTTCTTTCCTTGACGACAAGGGTTTTGAATCTCAACCTGCATTATCATAATCACATAATATAGTAAGGGTTTAATTTCGATACACTATATAAACAATCTCCTCAATTTTTTAATATCATGACACAACGAAAATGCAGAACAAATAAAAGAAATGAAATTGAGATAGTAGTATTACTTTGAAGTGATTAATGCGTCTGGTCAATTTCTGTTTGTTAACAAGCATATCTTTAGTATCAATAGCTTCTTCTTGAGCAAGTTCAAAATCATCGAGAATCTCAGGTGAATCCACAGGATCAACTATCAAATCCTCTTCAGTAGTACTGTTGTAACAAAAAGAACCAATTAAATCAATAAATTGAGAAACAAACAAACAAACCCTAAGAATGAGAGAAAGCGAACCCGATCATGGTGAATTTGACAGACGACTTATTGAGATCGATAGAAAGCTGAGAGAGTAAGAGAGAATCATCGTTGAGTTTAGAAGCAAGTTTAGGGTACAGAAGCTTCTGACGAATGGGTAAAACGTTGGTTACTTCGCAGATACGACGCTTGAGTTCTCCGACGGTGTCGTCGGCGCAGACTCGCACGGTGTATTCCTTTCCGGTCCATTTTACTTTCAGTGTTATCTCTTCCTCCGTCGCCGGTGATGAAGATGAACACGCCGCCATTTTTTCTTTGCTTCGTGTGTAGTGTAATGTAACTTCTCCTTCAACCTAACACCTTCACTTCAATTAGATTAGAATCTAACTAACTACCTAGGTCTTTACTTGTCACGCGTGGAATCCATATTTTAACTAGCATAAGAGGTGACTATAGTAAAAACATAAGGAAAGGTCTTATATGTAAAAATACAAATGATGTGACAATAATAACAAAAATGTTATTCATCAAATAACCAATAAAAAGACATGAGTTAGATTACTAAGAAAATATATTGTCAAAAAATATATATATTAGGTCTTTTAGATTTAAGCCATAATCTTAGTCTTTGGAGAGAAAGGGAGTGGGCATTTTGAAAAAAATAGAAGTATTGAGTGAAATGAATTGAATAATTTTGGTTGAGAGAGTTTTAGGACTAGGAGGTTTGTTTTTATTCATAAACCTCATAATATAAAGAATTCAAAATTTGTATCGAAGGAAAACTATGATGAGTTTTGGAGGGCTTACAAAATTTTTAAAATATCTTTAATGTTAATAAAGTATTCAAAAAATTACAAATATAATGATATACACCCTTTTATCATTATATACAAAATCATTTTTTCAAAAAACGTCAAATATTTTCCTTTATTTTTTATAAAAAAAAAATTCGGAAGTTTTTCCCTCCCCTCCCCTCCAAACTCCCAAACATAGCCAGAGAATTTCTCTTCATACATTTATACATTGGGCACGCTTTTACAAATTTTAAAATATTTTTAGATTTTTTCAGAGACATATCTCTAGACGCATCAAATTATACTTTTTGTTAAAATTTACTTTAGAGATACATCTCCATTTTTTTCTACATTATCACTGTATTGAAATCTTACAACTTCCATTCATAATTACTAGTCCATATACTATTATAGTGACAATAGTATAACAACAAAGAAAATATGATGCATAGTTCATGTCCATGCAAGTATACATGTTCTTCTATTTTCTTAATCCCAAGATGACATATCTATACATATTCAAGGTCAGAAGCGAACATATGCAAGTATGGAATTATGAATACGTTCGTCATCTGCGAAGTAATAAGTATAAGAGTATCGTACCCACAGAGAGTGCTACTACTTAGATATGACTTTGCATTAAAACTATTTTTTTGCTGTAAGCATAAGTAGGACAAAAAAACAACAATAGGTGATGGTTTTAGATCCAACGTTTTGATAATAAATTAAAATAAGCAAAGAGAACGATGTGTGTAAGAGTGTTGAGATAACGATAGTTGAGCTATGATCCATTAATAACTTTTAGTGTGTTCATGTGTTAATGATGAGTAACGTCGTGACATGCAAGGTCAGCAGGATCTAAAGGTGTATCTCTACAACAATCAGTAGCATGCATAAAAGGGCAAGGAAAGCAAATCTCTAAGTTCCACTTGTAACCCTAGTACATGTCCATTAAAAGTTCTGATCTTCCTTAATGATTGTAGTTTCTTATGTCTAAGCAACTAATTCAAGTAAATATATCTATTATACTTTTTCAACCATTTTTACTCATGAAATATACTTGTTGGATCTCTCACAACAACAAGCTTATACCTATCTCTAAGGTGATCAATCAAAGAAATATATGTTGGAGTTATAACACATGGTAAAGCATGCACTAATCACACAAGCATATAACATAAACACACTATTAATATTAACTTCACATAACTCAACTAAAAGGAGTTTAGCTCATAGTGAGTTGAGTACAAACAATGAACATGGTTCTCATAGAAAACATCTTAAGACAAGAAAATGCATAAAAGATAACAACCTAAGAGAGACTTAGAGTAGAACTTGAAACGGCTAAGTCTTCAAGAAGAAACTCTAGTCGCGCCAACGTTCATCAGCAAGCACAGGGATGAATGAGGAGAGGAAATGACAACGCTCTTCTGCAACACGCTTCAGGAAAATATGTAAACTTAGAACAAACGATGAACCCTTTCCAATGTTGCTTCAAGCTCCTTTTATAGGCCAAGGAATTAGAGTTTTTCGCCTATCTCATATCATGGGCCTATGGTCAAGAGTATCACCCAGTCCATTGCAATCAGCAACGTTTCAAACAAGACAAAGAGGATATTTGTACTACCGACCAGGGGGAGGGGACAAGGCGAAATGGACAGTCTAACGCAGCAGGTGCAGGCGGCCCGCATAGTATTTTTGTACCAGAATAGTTCTAGCGCTGCTTGCACTGCTTGGTTTCCACCTTGAATTTGAATTCATTCCACTATCTTTTTCAGTGCCATGTGAGTTTTTCCCTCCGTCAGTACTCCTTCATAATCCCTTGTTGCTAGCTTCCACGTGAGATTGATATTTCTTTATAGTTTCTCCTTCCTCACTCATAGCTCATCAACTATCTTGCCTAGTCGTGACTCAGCTTGCCTAATTGCTAACTTCTACACACAAAATAAATATTAAACTAACAAACGGGAACACCTAATGTGCTCCACACTAATTCGATTGAAATAACAAATAAATAGACAATTAAATAAATAAACATAAAAATAACATTAAACTAAATATTAATATAATGTATTAGCTCACTAAATAACGTGGATTAACATGGGTCAAGTGTGACATAGGATTCCAAAAGTTAAAAATGGTAGAAATGGTTTTCATAATTTAAATCAATATAAAATAATGAAATTTCAAGTTAGCTTTAAAAATTCCAACAAGACAACATTTAACTTTTCTGATGAAAAAACTAACGGACAGAGCAAAATATGTAACCGAAGAACCAAAATATATAACAGAAAGTTAGTTAATAGACCATTATGTAACTTTTTTTAGTCAAGGATCAAAACTAAACGTTGAAATATTGAATTAAATTAAGGATCAAAAGAAGTATTTGGCCAATATTAAAAAGAGAAAAAAGAATATGCACTTACACCGTAAACTATTTTTACACCGTAAATCAATATCTAATCAAGTCACACTTTTAATTTAAAAATATGAAAAAAGGATATACTTGACGGTGTAAAATAATGGACAAAACTTAGGTACAATTATTTAGGTGTGGTTCTTACTATTTTTCAATAAAAATAAGACAAATATACTTAACTATCATTTAGTGAGTGAAAATAGGAGAAATTTACATATGTGTAAGAGGAAATTATACACTTATCATATTTTCATTAGAAAATAGTAAGAACCACACATAAAGAATTGTACCTAAGTTTTGTCCTAAAATAATTTTATATTGTCAACCAATTACAATTATATTAAATGTCAAATCACACTGTTATTTAAAAAAAATTATGTGACACGGCTTAAATCTAGCAATAAAATTATTTTACTTTAAAATTATTTTACTTTGTTAATACAGTATCTTTGACCTCTTTAAAAATAGTGATATGACGACGTAATATTATAATTTTATAATTTTATGGGAGATGATACATCATTGTATAGCATCATAACCTCGTATTAAAAACCTTAAAATATATTTATAAAAGATGAATGAACTAAAATCAAAGTTAACTTCTTTTAGCTGCATGATTGAGTTAACTCCAAAACCATAAAGAAACAAAGAATTCAATGAATGATTTGAGTTAGTTGGCAATACAGAGCCTGAGCTGAAGTAAAGAGGAAGGGAAAAAATGACAGAAGCAAACAACCTGAGAGACGCCAGGAGACGAAAAAGAATCCTCCAACAAGGATCCGACCGTCTTGCCTTCATCCAGGGTCGCATCCAAACCCTCCCGCCTCCCGGTACCTAACCTCTTCTCTTCTCTTCTCTTTCATTTCAATTTTTCTCTTTTCTTATTGCTAATGCAATCATCCATTCTCAAACCCTAGAATTCAATTTTGATTTCACAACTGCTTTTCTTCAGATCTGCCTCACGCCACCGAGGAAGAGGAATACCCTAATTCCGTTTTGCAGAATCACGTTGATACCGAAAGAACCATCACCCAAACACCTATTTTCCCTGAAAAACAACAAACTGAAAGTGAGATTTTAAGTGTCCCCAATTCTGAAATTGAACCTGAACATGTACAAGAATCACAACCTCTATTTCAACCTCAACCGCCAACGGCACATCAAGATTCATCTAATGAAATTTCCCTGCAACAAACACGTGCAGAAGAACCTAGAAGTTTCAATTTCATAAACCCTAGCGACGTGACTAATGCTATTGATGCCTCGAGGTTTACGCGACTTTGTTGTTCAATTATAGTTGCACTATTGGTTGTTGCATCCTATCTAGGATTCTCTTTGATTAAGACTGTTATAAGCTTTAGACCACTTTACTTGGTTCTGCTCACAAATTCCTCTTTTGTTGTTGCGAAACTGTTTACTGGGAAACAAAGAGGCTCTGATGAAAGGTCGAGGAGAAAACAGAACAGCGCCAGCGACACCGCCGACTCTTCTGATCAATACGCTCAGCTTGCAAAAACATTGGAAATTGGGATGGTGCTAAAGACTGTGGCTGATGCTGTCTTCATGGATTGTGCTGTCTATGCTATTGTACTCATATGCAGTCTTTCCCTTGTGCAGCACTGACATAAGGGCTTCTTATACTTGGTTTGAATTTTGAACCCTTTTCCTTTTGTTCATTGACTTCATTGTTTTTGTGAGTTACCCCTCAACTAGGATTGTTAAATAGTATTAGTGCAGTGATTACTTTTATTCTGTGTCAATTTGATTGCTTTTTGCTTTCACTATTCATTCGCACATGTTTCTTGTGATTTTTAGATTTACTAGATTACAGATTTACTCGTTCTTTTCTTTTTTATGTCAACTAATCTATTTATATGAAGTACTCAACATCATGAAAATTAAGGCGTTAGACTTCCTTTGATATGAACCCTCTTCATTAGATGCAAGTTTTAGAGTTAGATATTGTACAATGTTTGGTGAATTATGCATCTTAGAAATTACACTAACCTTAATCAAACTTGCAATTATCCTGCAACCAGAGTGATTAGATAAATTCTTTGTCAAGGTACTCAATGATGAGATAGTTTACCTTTTCTAGGGTTTGTTTGTGCATAAGTTAAAATGATGAAGATTATCTAATGAGATATGCAGCGAGTGAAAAATTAAATGAGAATAAGAGAGATAATAATAAGAAAATTGGAGGTATGAAAGTTATACAGATCAGTTTAGATTGACCTCAAGTTTTGTTCCCTTTTCGCCTTAATCTACTATTAGTTTAAATAATAGAGCTTATTTAAACATTCAATTTTAAACATCATATTTGACATCGTATAACAAAGTCGGTTGTGGCATTGGCTCCTGCTTTTTGTAATTGTCTGTCTTTGTATTTGACTTTACTATTGGATTAACGTCAGCCTCTTTGTTTGCATGATTTTGTTTCATCATTTATCTCTTTGAACGATTTTGTTTTATTATTTTATGTCTTGAATGATTTTATTTCATCATTATGCGTCACCAATGATTTTGTTTCATCATTACTTTGACGTCTCTTATGGCGTCCAACCAATGGTATTTTCCCTTTCCCTGCTCCAATTGATAACCTGGATTGAGGCGAACGTGTTTAGGGCTTCACCGTCTGCGCTCTAGAGTGACTAGATATCAAGGGGTGCCTGGTACAGTATTGATTGTGTTGCTTTTAAATTTCGAGCTTAATCGTGTTTTCAGCCATGCTCTGTTTTTCCCCAAAAAGAAACTCATAAAATATAGTAAAAAGTCATTTCATTCTTCAATTTAATGATGTTATATTCTTGAGGCGTTGGCCATTATGCAATTATATTTAAACTATAGATGACTTAGCCGAAATATCGTTTCAACTTTGTGGTGTTCCATGTCCTTGGGACAAGCTCTTGGGATAAAGTTTTGAGGGTGTAGGCTTTGTGTTTGTGCTAACCTTGATTCGGTACGCTCCTTCCCAATTAGGGACATGTTTACTATCTTCGAAGTTTTTCCTCCGAAGTTAGCCCTTCGCACCACGAGATCACCAAGTTAAAAACTCCAGGCCTCACTTTCTTGTTGTATTTGACGATTGCAGCTTGTTTCACTACGGCGTATCTGAGGGTGGCAAAACATCTTTCTTCTTCTAAAAGTTTAACTCCTCCCTGATGGTTTGCATGTTGTCTTCCACTGGCAGGGATTTACTGTCCTCCACCTAAGCTCTCCTATTTTGACGAGGATGACAACTTAGGTCCTGTAAGTGAGCCTAAACGCGTGGGAGCTCTTCAACCTAATTTACCTTAGATCTTTTGAGTCTTCTCTTCAATCCTCTCAACAGAATCCGGTTGGCAGCTTCATTGCAAAATGATGTTTTTTTAAGTATTCAAAGAGTTTTATTTTTTTTTTTATTTTTATGCGTAAATCTCGTAAACAGTGATAACAAGTTGTGGGATTCCATATCTTGCAATGTTTCGTTTGAAGAATTTTTGTATGTTGGCCGCAATGATTTTTGCTAAGGCATCTGTTCCTACCCACTTGTCCCACTTGTTTAAATAAGCTACTGCCGCTATTAAGAAATTTAGTTGCCCCAAGGCCAAGGGAAAAGATCGAGGATGTCCGTGTCCCACTGCAAGAAAGGCCAGGGTGCAATTAATAATGGAAGCATCTGCAAGACAAATTCCCTTCTAAGAAAAACCTATTCAAGCGAAAAGTCATTGTTGACCTTAAGGATATCTCTAGTATCCTCTCCTCTGTGGGAATTGGCTTGAATCAACTTTTGTAGTCTAGCTTCTAGTATTTGATATTTGATATAAGACTTTAGGTGGTTAGAGGTTTCACTTGGCTCTTTCTAGAGAGTTAGGGTGTTTTTTTAGTTTTTTACTATTTCTTTAGGTAGTAGAGCTAAGTCTAGTAGTGGTTTTGCCATGATTTTGCATAGTTTGCCTGGTTAGTTCTTTATAGGTGGTAAGTAGTTTTCTTTAGCTCTTAATTTTTTTAAAATGTTTATCGACCTCCTAACTAATTTTTTGTATGCATTGGGCTGACATCTTGGCTAGTTTAGGTCTAACCTTTAGAAAGTATAAGTGGTGGGATATCATTCATAGTGATATCAAAAATGCATATATTAGAAATTTGCAAGGTTTACATAATTTTAGATTTTGTAAGTTGGTTTTGGCCTAGTCTCCTTCATTTTTGTTCCTCTCTCCATTATTAAATCTTTGGGCTTTGCTCCTTTTTAAAAAAGATAGATAAATTATGTTTGACCATTAATCTGGCCTATGTTAAATTTATGAATAAAAAAATCATTATATACAAATTTAATATTTTTACATATTATACCAATTATATTTTACACATTATTCAAAAGTTACAAATTAGTTTTTAATAATTTTTCAATTTTACAAATCAATCCTTTAAAATTTCAAAATGTACAAATTTGATCCTTATATTTTCAAAATTTAAATTTAATTTAAAACTTTTAAATTTTATAAAAATGACCCTCAAAATTTAATAATGAATAATTTTTTAATATTTTATTCAAAAAAATTAAAAAAAAAAAATTCAATTGAGTATTTGAATTACTTAGAATTCTAAACTCTTTAAATTTTTTTTAATTATTTCATCCAAACATATCGTGAGGTTGATTTAATGATCTTTGACTTATTTATTACTCAAGTTGTTAAGAATCAACTACGAACTGTATTAGAATTAAAGCTGGTCATAACTAATAACTGTAAGTATATATATGGCTAAAAGACAACATTGGTTATTAAGAAATTAGGGTGCGTTTGATTTGCAAAACATGAAGTACTGGACAGAACAGTACTAGACAGTACATAACAGTACAAGACAACTTTTTGTATTGTACTGTGTTTGATGGTTACTGGACTGGACAACTGTTTTCTCGATTTTGCTTGATATGTTTATGCACCAAACAAAATAATATAATTTCTAATATAATATTATTTATTGATATGTAAGTATAATATTTATGAATCAAAATATTAAATAATAAGAAAGAAAAGATGAAGAAATAGTTTTTCTACTCTATTTTGTTTAATATGTTTATGCAGCAGACAAAATAATATAATTTTTTATACAATATTTTTGAATCAAAATATTAAATAATGAGAAGAGAAGAAAAATAATAAATTGAGATTTTTTCTCTACTTTATTTGATATGTCAATGAACCGAATAAAAACAGTATAATTTTTATTATAACATTTTTTTATATATAAAATATTAATATTATATTTATGAATTAAAATATTAAATAATAATATAGAGAGTAAAAAAAAATAATGTTTTGATACTTTTTTGATAATTAGTGTTTGGGAGAAAAAGTTGTCCCATGGTTTAGTGGGAGACAAGAAATTATGATTTTGTCCAGTACCTTGCTATATTTTTTGTCCAGTGCCACGATTAGTTTCTGCATCAAACAGAGTACAAAAAAAGTTGTCCTGTCCAGTACCTCGTTTTTTAGCAAATCAAACGCACCCTTAGAGTTTTCGTGTTGTTGCAAGATGAATGATGTGATGAGAATAATTATGCTTTCCTGTGTAGTACATTGGTGTCACAAAATTCTCTCTATCCACTTGGGCAAATTTTCAATTTGTTTATAATATTACAACAATAATATAAATTTTCAGTATTTAATAAAGGATTAATACCTTTTTTCACCTCTGTCATATGGTTTGAAAAATCAATTAAGAGTATTAAGGTCATTGTGTTGGGTGAATATATGAGATCGAAAATCAATTAATTAAAAAGTTAAAAAAAACACTCTCACATCAGACTTTTTGATGATGTGGCATGATAAAGGTCAGAAATGAAACATTTGAAATTTGTTAAGGTAATTATTGCAACTTTTTTATTGGCAGGGAGATTTTTGAAACCGACCCCATATGGCAGAGGTGAAAATATGTATTAACCTTTTAATAAATTATTTAATATTTTAACTATTAAGAATGAATTAGTTTATTAAAAATTAAATATTAAATAGTTGAAATAATATAATCATTAAAAGTTAACTATTAATTACTCCCTCCGTCTCATAATAAGTGTCCCATTTGCAGTTTTTCTTTGTCTCAAATTAATTGTCCATTTACAATTCCATTGCATCAATCATTATTATTTTTCCACTATTATACCCCTATTTATTAACTTTCACGTTATTCAACTTCTATTAATAGGGGTATTCTAGTAAATGACATTAACTTTTTTACTAAAATCAACACATCCAATCATTTTCTTAAAAACCGCGCATTGCTCAAATGGGACACTTATTATGAGACGGAGGGAGTAAATGATTAAATAAATTAATTTTAACTATTAATTTATTAAATTACAAAATAATTAAATATTAAATAAATTTAATTGGAATACACTGACAATGTAAATAAATTTTACACTGTCAGTGAATGGTAACAATCCGATCTTAGATTATATTTCTTTTATTTTAAATATATCTAAAGTAATAATTATGAATTGTAATGATTCACTGATCGTGTAAAACTTTTTACATAACAAATAATCTCATAGTTAAAATAATTCAATTATTTAATCATTAAAATGTTAAATATTTTATTAAAAATTTATTTATTATAGTTATTACATATTTTTCAACTATTGAATTAGTAATTTAACTATTTAATATTTTAACTATTCATATCTTAACTATTAATATTTTAAATATTTAATTTATTGGATTATTTAGTTGAAATATTAAATAGTTAAAAAAAAATTATTTAATCATTAAAATATAAAATAGTTTATTAAAATAAATTCTTTAAGATTCAAAATTTTTATATTTAAATTTTTATAATAAATAAATATTTGTTGCTATCCAATAACAATAAATATTATAATTTGTTATTATTATAATAAATAATTTGCTGCTATTATAAATATTTTTAAAATATGTTTAAATATTTTAAAAGTTTCATGTAAAAAAAAATTCAACACAATTTTTTTCAATCCAAAATATTTTAATTATTATTTTATTATATTTAGAATTTTAAGCAAATTTTAACTTTACAATATATATTTGCTGTTAATATCCATCATATACATAAGCATTGCAAATTATAATTAAAAAATAGGAGTGGCTTAGTGGAGAGCAATGAACCACGTAGGTGTTTTTGTAACTATTATAATTTGCTATTATTATAATAAATAAATTATACGTACACATTGATATACAATTGATATAGGAATAAAAATATAAGATTCAAGTGATTACATAATTCATTAAGTCTTCAAAACTAAATTATGTAGTTTTAAGCTTAAATAACATTTGAACTCATGTGTAATGTTTATCATCAATGATAAGTAAGATAGAGTGGCAATTTTTGTAATTTTCATTTCTAATCTTATGTTTTCACTATTCTCAATAAATTTCATTTTTAAGTAATGTTTATAGATATGATTCAACCAAGAAAAAAATCTTAACAAACCAGTCATTTATCTATATTAATCTTTAATCTTAACAAACCATCAAAAGTCACTAATAAAAATAAACGTTATAATAATACAAATTTATTGATAAAAATAAATAAAAAATATTAAAGATCATAAACATGACATTACTATGTTTTTTTTTTTTGTTTTTGCACAAAATGATGTTATAATTTAAAAAAAAAAACAAACAAACATGAAATTTATTTTGACAATTAAAACTAGCTAAAATATAAAAAATCTATAAAAACTACCCTTAATAAAAATAATACAGCAACAAAAATTATCCATTTGAAATCTATTTGTTAGGCTTGGCTTTAATCAATGGAAAAAGAATCAAATCAAAAGTTATGAAAAATCTTAATCAAAACCCATAAAATGAATGTGATGTCTCTAAACAGTTACTAATTAAATTGATTTAATCGAATAAATAAAATATTTTATTAGTTCTATTTATGTAAAATCGTTTAATTTGTTTATTATGGTTTAAATGTTTCTTTGAAATTTTAACTAAATATTTTTTAATATTTTTTTATAAAAATAGTTAAACTATTTCAATATGAAAAGTTTTAAAGTGAAAAATTATTTATACTCTCCTTGTACTTATTCGCGTAATTTTATCTTCATACATGAGCCAATATTATGCTTAAAATATGAATGACAAAAAAAAAGTAATTTATGCATGAGGCATGGACAAAAATAAAATAAAATAAAAATGTCTCACTAAAAAAATCTAAAGTTAAAAATAAAATGCATTAGACATGATTTGTAAATTGTAGGGGAAAAAAGATTATTAGAATATTTTATTTGCAATTCTTTTATTGGAAACTTTTATGAAAAGTTATTAAAAATAATTTAATAATTTAATAATTTTTTGGAATTTTAATTTGTCGATACTTATAGAAGACGGATAAATGATCTAATATTGGTTTTTATAAGAAATTATTTAAATCAACTTCGTGTTATAAGTTTTCATTTTAAGTCTACTTTAATATTTATTTTAACAAAAACATGTCATGTATATTATTAGATTAAGTATAAGTTGAGATATCATACAACAATGAACTAACTATGAAATAAAATACTTATTTAGTTGTGTGTAGAATTGTTTGGATTTATTCTTGTATGGTTTAAATGTTTTTATAAATTAAAAAAAATCAAATAAGAAATAATAAAAATTAAACTAAAATAATAAAAATTAAACTATTTTGACGTGCAAACATGTTTTAGAGTGAAGACTTGCTTTTATTACCATAAAACTCTTCTATTATTTATACTCACAACTTCATCTTCATGCATAAGCCAAGAGTATGCATAAAATATAAATAAAAAAATTATGCATGAAACAAAGACAAAATAAAAAAGAAAAAATGCATGAAACAAAGACAAAATAAAAAAGAAAAAATGCATGAAACAAAGACAAGATAAAAAATATGTGAAACATGAAGTGCAATGCATGTGCTCCATTATAAGAATCTTCATTATAAATCAAAATGCATGTGACATGATTCAATTAAGATAAGAATTATTTTCTTTTGAGAATTGTTATTGAAAATAAAAATTTAATGAATTTTCAAAAAGATATATCTTTAAAATGATTTTTATAATAAAAATTATCAAAATAATTTTATATTTTAATGATTTTTTAAAATTTAATATAAAAAAGTCATTGAAAACAAATGAAATACAAGAAGAAAAAGTGGGAGACAATATGACAAACAAAAATTAAAGGTTTAATTAATTTCGAGATCCATTAACTTAATTTATAATTTTATGTTGGTCTCTTAATTAATAAATATTATTTTTAAGTTCTTCAACTTGGTTTTTTTTGTGAAACATGGAAAAAAAAATTAGATTTTTTTTTCTTTTCATCAATTTTATTCATTATTTGTATCGGACAGGCAAATCTCATCTTATCGAAATGTATTACTTCTAATATATACTTTGTTGATAAATTCTTTAGAACTAAAAAAATAATAAAATAGATTTTTGAAAATTCGGGTAATATTATTCTTAAACTTTATAATTATAAATCACTCTAATATAAATAACATCATAGCTCTCTATTTAAAATAAAATATTCATTAATCTTTAATGAAAATATTATAATCTTCAATGCCATAAATAATAATCCTTGATCAAACGCCGAAGGCACATAAACTTGTTCCCAATTCGAAGCAAGGTATTTTGTTGTCCTTTATTTTTATTTGCGAACACAACTTACTTGCTGCCAATTCAAAATAAAGAGTTCATTTAAAGGATGAATATGTATAGAGTATCATAGTAATCTTCAATGCAAAGGTGAGACACAAACTTGATCCTGATCTAAAGCAAAGCATATATGCTTATCTAAAAAATAATTAAAAAACACTAAAGTTATTTAAAAGAACTTAAAAGAATTATAGGAACACAAAGCAGAATTTAATGCTTTTCTAAAGATACAAAATATATTAAACTCTTATTTTTATTCCAATTACAATTATTGTGCAGTTTGTAAGACTTAAGACACACAGTTTCAATGACATAAAGAAAATAATTAAATGATCCGAACATGTGCACTTTTTCTCCCTTGAGATAGGCTACTCCTTCCACAAAAGTCTTATCAACGGTCCAAATCCGTCAGACGACTAACCGCGATTCACTTCTTACTCCACGCTTTTAGTTTTCAAGCGTTTTTCCTATTTTAGTGACAAAGCATGTCATTTACCAGGTATTCAAAATTATTCTTACTCGCACATCACATTTTCACCCTCTTATTGACTTGAGCGTTTGAGTGCAAACTTTGCAGATTATCCGAAAGCACCTGGTTAATCTGACTTAAAGTCCCTTTACTGGTCCAATGTAATTCTTCTTACCATTGAGACTCTCAACAATATTTTTGACTATAGCTCAATTCTATTGTATCCTTTGTTCACTGCCAACTTGATACTCTCCAAAACCTCCATACTTCTGCCACTTATATATTGCATATACTGATGTATTTCGATAAACCTCCAAACCAACTCCCCTTGTGATCACAAAGAAACCCTCCACAGACTACCTTATAATGCTTAATCACCGCCCCATCCATATTTAATCCAATCTAGCCATCTGTTGGCGGAATCCATCTGATATTCTTCACAACCTGCAAGTTCACGATTATGTCTTGTTGGAAAGGCGCACTAGCAGAGTATTCTTGCACCCTGTTTATAATAAAGTGAATTAAATTACTAGGCATAACATATGTTTCATCATGCTTCATCTTATTCATCCAATACAACAAAGTATGACATGTTGTTGCCCACACTTCTCCCCAATTCATGAAGCCATCGGATTTATCCCTGTTAGTTAGATTCCTAGAGATCCAAACTTGTAAATTAACATCAAAGAAATCAGAAATGTGGTACTCTCAGATCAATTGCAACCACACAACCATTGCTGTTAGAACAATATTTGATTCTGCATTCAATCTTTAGTTTTGATGATAACAATACATATATTTTACATGTAACAATTTTATACTCTAATAGTTTCTTGAGTGTGCAAATTAATTATTTTGATTATTTATGGATTGCTATCTAAAAGATCATCAAAATCAGCACTGACACATCTCAGAAGAACTATTCATTCATTTTTGAAGTAACATCAGCAATTATGAAGAATTTTGAATGTTCGTTAGAAAAAGATTATCAAGTATTTCTAAGATAAGCTACTATTCCAAATCAGAAGTCAATATTTCAAAGCTCATATAAGCTTTTGCTTCCAGCTCAGAAATCAATATATGTCATTCAGATAAGCTGTTGCGTTCAACTCAAAAGACAACGTTATGACTGTGAAGACTCAAATACTCTTGGGATATTCACGTTACTTGATCTCTTATATGCTTTCACTACTTTAGATCAGTATATTTTTAAAAGGTAAGATCAGAAACTTACGCTAGAAGCATAATGGTACAATAGTACATCACCTTATCCACTATTGCAAGGACGTATGTACAACCCCAATTTTTTTTGTGCTCTTTGCCTCCCACGATCACGTTTGATCCGTTATGTCAGCTAGCAAGGAAATGATGTCTTGTCCTTCTCAACGGTCTACTTTTTGGGACTATATTTAGAGGCACTCACCTTTGAAGAAAAATGAAGAAGAAACGTTGTGAAGTTGCGAAGCTGCTGTTCAACTATTATTCAATTACTGCATACTAAACTTCAACGTGAAAGAAAAGCAAGAGAAAGAAATCAGAGAGATTATATTATTCTAAACACTCCATTGTGAGAAATCTATTTCTAAGAGAATCCCTATAACACAAGAGTTGTTGCTCATTATTTGTGTTAACATTTGTTCTTCAATTTTGTTTCATTATGCTTATTTAGAAGCATTTTTGTAAATACTTTTCATTGTAAATATGTTGAGATTTGTTTTCCTTAAGTGACTAGGTTGTTAGTCTGAATACTTGAGAGGGCTAAGGTGTCTTTCTAGACTTTTAGAGGTTGTTTGTAATCTTTCAAGATTAGTGGATTAAGTTATTTCTAAGGCGAAATCACCTTGGCGGGTGGACAAGATTAATCTTTTTTAAGGTGAACTTGTAAAAACAGAAAGTGTCGTTCTCTCTTTCTCATCTTGTCTATCTCATTTGATTTGGTGAATAGTTTATCTATAAAAAAAAGCTTTTGAAAATCCAATTCAAACTCCCCTTTCTTGTGTTTTTCTCAACCTTCAATAATCATATAACAATCTCTTAACACGTGAATGATAATCTCAGTTGCATCCTCACAGTATAAGCACCAAGGATCACAAAAAAAGTTTGTGCAGGTACTCAATTGTCAGCAATCTGTTGTGATTAATCATCCAAACAAAAGCCTCTATCCTCTTAAGAATTCTCATACTCTAAATGTGTTTCCAAGTTTGGACAAATTCACTTATGCCTAACAATTAGTTTCCCATATGCACTAGATACATAAAAGGCTCCATTATGTGTTTCTCTCCATAAACAAACATCTTCACCATGATCAACTCTTGGTAGATGAATGGATGGAATTTCCACAACAATATCTCGGTCGAATAAGTTGTTAAAAAGACTAAGGAAGGAGAATAGTCTGACGTGAATATAACATCAAATGCTTTCGTAGTTGCATCGCTGAAAGTCTTTCGTAGATACACCAATGGAACACATGAGCTTTAAAACAAAAAAAGTACTTCCGAAGTTACATCTACGAAAACAGGAGATATTTTTGACAACGCGCATGTTGTAAAAGAGACCCAAAAGAGTGTTAGAGTTTCTCTTATTTTTTTTCAACACCAATTTTTATTACCTTTTGATTTTTTAACCTGTGTCATAATAAAAGTTAGAATAAAATAGAAATATATTCACATAATAATCATATTTCATCATGGCTCATATTTAAAAGATGCCTTAAAAAAATACCATAAAAAAGAAAGAGAAAATAGAAAAAAGAAAATAAAAAAAGCAGAAAAAAAATAAAATAAAGAAAGGTTCCACAAGTGTCGTTAAATTGCATCACCCATCACCACCACCGAATAGAAGCAATCTCTGAAGACAAAGTGTTTGCGTTACACTCTTTGACAATCAAATCAAGATCCATCTTTCTTCTCCCGTCCTTTTCTGATTTCGATTTCAACCAAACTCACGAAACCCTAAACCCCCTTTTCGTTCCGATCCGAGATCCAAGAAAATGGATGAAGAGTACGACGTCATCGTTTTGGGAACCGGTCTCAAGGAATGCATTCTCAGTGGTCTTCTCTCCGTCGACGGCCTCAAGGTAACAACACTTCACACACCGTTCCGTTTTCTGTTATCGATTCAGTGATAGATCCAATCGATCGATGAATTTTGTTTGATTCGTTCGTGTTTAGGTTCTTCATATGGATAGAAATGACTACTACGGAGGAGAATCCACCTCGCTCAATCTTATTCAGGTTCTTTTTGATATAAATCTTATCCGAATTTGTTAACTCTGAAATGAATGATGATTTGATTTATATTTTTGATTTTTGATGATTCAGCTTTGGAAGAAATTCAGAGGAGATGATAAGCCTCCTCCACACTTGGGTTCTAGCAAAGACTATAACATTGATATGAATCCCAAGGTTGGTTATTCATTTTCCGTTTTCTTGTTTTTAATTCTTTAGGTCCATTACTGGTTCGTGTGATATATTTGTTTTCCGTTTACTTGTTTTATGATATGATTGTCAATATTCTGAAATTATTTTTGGATGGCTAGTTCATTATGGCTAATGGCATGTTAGTGAGGGTTCTCATTCATACTGATGTTACCAAGTATCTCTATTTTAAAGCTGTGGATGGAAGTTTTGTCTTTAACAAAGCCAAGGTATGTTTGTGTTTTGTTTCTTCTTTTCACATTGATTGCGTTGGATATATGATGATGCATTGATTGCTTTCTGCTGGGAAATTTCTCTTTTATAGGTTCACAAGGTACCTTCGAATGACATGGAGGCCTTGAAGTCCCCGCTTATGGGGATATTTGAAAAACGACGTGCACGCAAGTTTTTCATTTATGTTCAAGATTATAATGAGAGTGATCCTAAAACTCATGAAGGGTTGGACTTGACAAGAGTTACTACTAAGGATCTGATTGCGTATGTATATGTGCCCTTTCTATTGCTTTTAATACTCTGCGTAATCAGTTGGAAATTGGTTTGGAACTAACTGCCATGTCTTTTGACTTAATATGGTATCATCTTTAATTTTTTAGTCCGAGTCGATAGTGAAATGTAAGTGTATGGACATGTCTTCTATCAGTTTTATATACAGATTATGCACATTCTTGAATTCAAATTCTAAAAGTATGTGGCGATTTACCTTAAGTTGGCATTTATATTTATGTAAATATGTAATTGCGTGTCAAATTCATTTTGCATGTCATGATATAGTTCTCCTCATCCCTATATTCCTATACTAAGAAGGAAAGTATAACATTTTATGGTTGGTCAGGAAAATATTTTAAGATCCTTTTGCCGTTCTTGTTTACCCATGGCAGAAAATTTGGCCTTGATGATAACACCGTGGATTTCATTGGTCATGCTTTGGCGCTTCATAGAGATGATCGCTACTTGAGTGAGCCAGCTCTGGACACTGTGAAGAGAATGAAAGTGAGTATGCTTGATTATTATGAACTTGTTATTCTTTCTGAGTTATGGATTCTTAATTGGAAGTTTCATCTATTCCGCTTGGATCGTTATTTGTGTCCTTGTTCATGGGCTTATATTTCCTACTCGTAGTTATATGCAGAGTCTCTTGCGCGATTTCAAGGGGGATCACCCTACATATACCCTTTGTATGGTTTAGGAGAGCTTCCCCAGGTATCCCTGCCTACATCTATATTTACCTGTCTGCTCTCTCCTGTTGAGGATGTAGTGTGTTGGACTTGTTTTGCTCTTGGTTTTTAATTCTTTATCTTTTGTTGGTTCAGGCATTTGCAAGGCTTAGTGCTGTTTATGGTGGTACCTATATGTTGAATAAACCTGAATGCAAGGTAGACATACAATTATACACTGATATGGATATATACACACACTCTCTTATGTTTTCATATAATTCACACTAATGTGTGACTTGGCTCACTTGACAGTTACAACTTTCTCTAGAAACTTTTTTGGATTGATCCATTTGCTTAGTTATTATCTAGATCTTGAATGAAATCATCCAAAATATATATCTAATAAAATTTGTTGATATTGTAGTTTCTTTGAATTAGTTAATGTTTGTTGGAAGACACTTTTATTGAGTGGGAAACAATATTGAATCATGTGAAAATTCATGCGCATTGTACTAGGTTATATGGGAAAAATGATTAATTCGGTTATTTGGTTTTGATTTACAGCGCTGTTAAATGAATCCTGTCCCAATATACACGGCCTCTTATACTCGTTGAACGTGTCATTTATTTTGTCAATTGCTTTCAAATGGAATATCCTACCCTTTCTTTTTAATTGTTATTTTGATCTGCATTTGAACAATCTGTCAGTATACATTCTTTCCTTAGAAATTGCTTATTATTTTGTTTGAATTCCAGGTAGAATTTGATGCTGAAGGAAAGGTTACTGGTGTCACATCTGAAGGGGAAACTGCCAAATGCAAAAAAGTTGTTTGTGATCCATCATATTTGCCCGGCAAGGTAATAGAATCAATTCCTATTCTTGACTACATGCTGCCAGTTCAGGTTATAGTGAGACTGAAAATTTCTTTGCTCCTAAAATCTCTATGCTAATAATCTACTGTGGACTTTCTTCTTGAAGGAAGTTTGTCCTGACTAAAGTTAGAAAAAAATGAAATTAGTGCCAAATGTTGAACTGATTTTAATCTCTGAAATGACTCTTGATGGAGGATTGCCCCATTGTCTTAATCAAAATTTCAACCATTTCAACAGGTGAGGAAGGTTGGTAAGGTTGCAAGGGCAATAGCCATCATGAGCCATCCGATCCCCAGCACCAATGACTCCCAATCGGTGCAAGTTATTCTCCCACAGAAGCAATTGGGTCGAAAGTCAGACATGTAAGTTATCAACTAGTATAACAGAAAATATATATTGGGTTAGATTCATAGAATCTATTGCAGTAGATATGCAGTAGATCGACAAGATATATCCTGCTATTTAGACTATCAAAATAAGACTTGTTTATCATTCAATTGTAAGTTCTTCCAATGACTTGGGGTTTCTTAGGGATGCTAATGTCCATATTTCTGAAAACTTTGTGTCTGACCTATAACTGAGAGACTCCCTCAGGTCTTGAATATAAGCAACAAAAAAGTCACGTTTTATGGTCTCAAATGTAAACAAATCTTAACTAATTCTATTTTACGTATTTAATTCTATCATTCCTAAAATACCATTTAATTAATTTGAATTTTATTTTTCAATAAATATTTTAATATCCATGGAACGAGTTCCCATGTTGGTATTTGAAAAAATACAATTACTTTTTTCATTCCTCTAAATTAAGCAAACTACTTTTCTTAAAGGGTGTGAGGGTTTTTTCTTTTTTGGCTTATATATAGGAGACATGAGGGAGTTTTGTTTTACTATTTAGTGACCCCTGTACATGAAATTTTTTTATTAATAATATTTTGAGCATTGATATCTAAAAGATGGTAGATCATATTTTTCCTGTTTCACTGATTGTTTGATTTTGTTTTCCTGGGCAGGTACCTATTCTGTTGCTCGTATTCTCACAATGTTTGCCCAAAGGGAAAATATATTGCATTTGTATCAACTGAGGCAGAGACAGATCAGCCTGCTATTGAACTTAAACCTGGAATTGACCTTCTAGGACCCGTTGAGGAGATATTTTTTGATATGTACGATAGATTTGAACCAGTCAACGAACCCACTCTAGACAACTGCTTTATATCGACAGTGAGTTTACTTTATCTTACACATATACTTATGCATTCTATCAGTAAGTCAATTATAATATATACTTATGCATACTATAAATAAGTCAACTGTAATATTTAATTTTTTCAACAGAGTTATGATGCTACCACACACTTTGAATCAACCGTAGTGGATGTCCTCAACATGTATACATTGATAACCGGCAAGGTACTTTTTCTGTTCTAGTGGCCAATTGTTTTCTGTGCTTGCTTTTACCGTAGTCATTTACTCCAATAGTCAAGACTATGATGATTGTAATCTATCATAGTATGCATCTTTGTTTTTTAATTCATTCATATCCTTATACACAACAAAACGAAGATTCTAAATAACCCCGCAATGAGATTGATAGGAATCCCATGAATGTACTGGTCTGACCCTGCGGTTGTGCATCAGATATCTACAAAATATTCATCATATTCTCGTGATAGTTGTGATTAATTGGTTAATTTCATGATTTTGGGAATTCTTAACATGGTGAACGAACTTGAACAGGTTCTCGACCTCTCTGTGGATCTTAGTGCCGCCAGCGCCGCAGAAGAGTAAAGAAAAAAGAATGATGATTTCCTTTGTGTTTGTTATGTGTTGCCAATGGAATCCTTGGACTTTATGACAAATGTTATCAGTTTATAATAAGTTATTATATAGATTGTTTTTGTTTTGATAAAAGAAAACTCTGAATCTTGTAGAACAGATTTGTTTGCAGGGAGTGCATTTGTTATCTTGACATGTATGATGTGTGCTGCATTTCTTTTAGTTACTTGATAGAGCTTTATTTTTTCTCTTTGGTACAAATGGCCCTTTTTTTAGCGATCAAGTAGTATTTATTATTTGAGGAAGTCTCGAGTAAAATAAGGTTATGTTTGTAAAAGGTAGCTGATAAGCTAGTTGAATTTGAATTTCACATTTTCTTTGATGAAGTCTCATTTTGATTTCCTGAAAAATAACGCAACTTAATTTTAGTTTCTGAGAATATTCAATAAACTTTCAATCTCTTGTTAAAATAAACATAAGTTATGTTTCTGAGAATATACATTTATTTTGGTCAACTTTTGTTTTTTTAACATTGTTAAAACATACTGAGGTTGACGTAATACCTCACTAAAGTATTTGGTCGAGTGTGGAAAACTGAAAAATACATTTAGCTCTACACCTATAAATACAACTGAATAATCTAAAATATTTTTGTCCCAACAAAATATAACCATCAAAATAAGTGGAATATACAAAACATAATACAACCAACAAAAAAACAGCTAGGAGGGAGAAGTAAATTGTTTATATAAGGATATAAGATTTGGAGGCACTAACTTTATAAAGATGAAATGTTTGATTTTGGGATTTTAAACTAGTGGGGACAAAATTGTCTCCAAATGTTTTAGACCATGTATAACTATACTATTATAATAAAATTTTCATTAACCATACTATTATAATAAAAATTTCATAAATTAAACTATATACTGATTTAAGATGAAAATTATATATAATTTTTCATAAATATTTTCTATTAATGTGAATTGTATTTATACTATTATTTCACTTTATAATATTTCATTTGTTTACTGCTTTTTTCTACATATACATTATTTCATAAATTATTTATTTGTTTACTATACTAATTTGTTTACTGCTACTTCATAAATTATTTATTTTATAAAGTTATTTGAATATGAAGTAATACTTATAGTTAATAAATTTTTTTATTTAATATTAATTTTATATATTAACGATATTTTTTTAATTATATAAAGTGCAATTAATATAAACGTTATTTTTTTAAATATATATTAACGTTATTAAATTATTTTTTTATTATAAATTTATTTAAATAATTATATTGTAACTAGTTATATGTAACTATGTATAGTATATATTGTACCTATTTAAGAATTGAAAATAATTATATTGTTCAAATTTGTAACTAATTATATTGTTTAGTTTTAATATGGTGTATCTATATTGTTCAACCTAAAACATGTAGCTCACTTGGTGGGAGTATCCCATTGTAACATACAAGTTAACAAAAAAAAATTAATTTTTTTTTTTTTTAAAGAAAATACAAATTTCCACTTGGAAATTAAAAAAAAATAAAAATACCACGTGTACAACAAATACACAGTCAGCACATTTTTTTGTCCACATAGACAAGATTCTAAGAAGTTTGGCCAAAAAAATGGAATTTAATGATGAAACGTTTTTTTGTTAAGGTATGCCTTAAATTTTTTTAAGTGGGGTAAATCAAAACACGCATATATGACAGGGGTAAAAGTCATTTAACCCTATATATATTAATGCGTATGTCGGATCCCCATGTTCCTTCGATACCTCCTATATTATAAATTAAACCATACACTGATTTAATAAGATAAAAATATCTTATATAAATTATTCAATTATGATCCATAATACAATCAAAATAGAAAATTACAAACCGCAATACTATCTATAATCTATAGTATAAATACTATACTACTACGTATGTCGGATCCCCATGTTCCTTCGTTGCCTCCTATATTACAATGTCGTATGTGTACAAAAGACATCTACAAAGGCCTTTTCAAAAGTGCTTTTCGTAAAGTCTCATTTGTATATACCCACTTGCATAAGATCCATTGTACAATGACATGCACATAACACATCAACGACACGAGCTGCCTAGCCTTCTTCTCCTCTAATATCTTCTGATGAGTTGGCCTAGATGACTCTCCCTCAACATTTGATATCATGTCAAGATGTGACACTCTAAAATATCACTAGACGTAGTCGAATGCACAACTTCATCCGCTAGGAGCTACAACACCTCATGCTTGAACCAATACTAGATGATTAAACAAATCAACATACATGACATCTACATCTCTACAGACCATAATAGGAAGAGCAAATACATAAGGATCTTTTGGAATAATTAACATATACCCGAACTGACACATGAATCACTCAGGTAGATGTGAATATATCAGACATGACCCACAAGTCAAACATCTAGAGTAAAAGTCTATGTCATCTAAGGGATGCGTCTGGCGACGAAGGTTGTACGCGATCAAGAAACACTATGAAAGGCTCGGTCGATTGATTCCATCTGAACGGAAGGAATGCACAAGCACATGGCATATCCTTAGTATAGTGATCAACATATGACCATCCAAGGATGAGTGGAAAGTGCTGGAGGATCCATGTCTTAAAATGGTACAAATGAATTATTAGTAATGACGTAGCACAAGTGTTATGAAATGGTATATAAACACTAGAAGGTTTTTCTAGTGCAAATATATTAATTACCGTCAATAGCGTGCAACTAATTGTCATTTGTTTGGTCTTCTAAAGACAACATTCTGCTAACTTGGAGTATAGGTAAACTAAACAAGCGATCCTTCGGTTGTGCTCATGAATTTGTTCAAAGTCAGCAAGGTATCTGAGGAAAATCACATCCACATAATAGGCACGATCATCCACAAATATGGACTTCCAAACCAAGTACAATAGATATGACCTCAATGCATATGCTCTATGATACATAACTTGTTCATCATCACCATCGGCCTACTCTATTGTAACCAGGTGGTATGCATACAAACTCTCTAGGAATCCAAATCTAGCAAGACACCCTTTAGTATCTTCTATCTCCTTCAGGGAATACTCTGACTCGACTCCCAAATATGTCACCAGCATATACATTGTATCAACTCAATTAATTTTGGAGTGGTCTAATAGTCTTCCCCTGATCGAAATATGTAGCAGACATGACACACCATCCGTTGTGATACACATCTCACCATGTAGAAAATGAAAAGATGACGTCTCATAGTATCATCTCTCAACGAACGCTAAAGCATACCATGATTAATAGTAGTATAATCGGTCATGAATAAATTTCACAACCCAGATAACTGCATGACATCATGAAACCACTACTCATCACAATGCCGAGTCTCAAAATCTTCCAACCATGATTGATGCATTTTAAAGCATTACGAAACTGCAAAAAATACATCATTGTGATAAATTTCAAATATTATAAATAATGTGTTTCAAATAATAAATACGGAAAATTTTTTAACTCTCCATCCCACATGTGCCCGATACAGAGGTAGTAGTGATGTGTCATACGTTCCTCCTCCAAATTCCTCAAGAATTGATAACATGTGCATTAACCTGAATAGGAGAGGCTTTCAGGACAACAACAGGTGACACTTGCCTCCTTAGGGAAGACGAATTGGAAGATGATTGACCCCTAAAAATTGAACCATCCGCATAAAATGAACTAACATTGATCGATGACCGCGAGGGTTGGGCTATTTTCCTGCAAACCGATGCATGCTACCACACTTTCTCGAGTCTCAATCAATTTTGGTTATCAACCATGTTACTTATAATAAAACCAAACAAACAATACAAAGCATAAAGGTATATAAACACTAAAAGATTTTACTGATGCAAATATATTACCGTCGACAGCGTGCAACTAACTAATCATATGTTTGGTCTTCTAAATACAACATTTTGCTAACTTGAAGTATAGGTAAACCAAACAAGCGATCCTTTGGTTGTACTCATAAATTTGTTCAAAGTAAGTGCAGTATCTGAGGTAAATCACATACATATAATAGGCACGACCGTCCCCAAATATGAATGTCTCAACCAAGTACAATAGATAGGACCTCAATGCATATGCTCTATGATACATAACTTGTTCATCATCACCATCCGCCTGCTCTGCCGCAACCAGGTAGTGTGCATACAAACTCTCTAGGAATCCAAATCTAGCAAGACACCCTCTAGTGTCTTATATCTCCTTCAGAGCATACTCTGACTCGACTCCCAAATATGTCACCATCCATCATACATTCTGTATCAACTCAATTAATTTTGGAGTGGTCTAATAGACTTCTCCTGATCGAAATATGTAGCATACATGACACACCATCCACTGTGATAAACATTTCACCGTATGGAAAATGAAAATATGACGTCTCATAGTATCATCTCTCAACGAACGCTAAAGTATACCATGATCAATAGTAGTATAATCGGTTATAAATTAATCTCACAACCCAGATAGCTGCACGATATCATGAAACCACTACTCATCAGACTGTTGAGTCTCAAAATCTTCCGACCATGGTGGATGCATTTTAAAGCATCACGAAACTCCAAAAAATGCATCATTGTCATAAAGTTTAAATATTGTAAAAATTATGTTTCAAATAATAAATACGGAAAAATTTTAACTCTCCGTCCCACATGTGCCCGACAACGTGGTTTGCATACATAATGTAGAAGTGATGTGTTATACGGGCCTCCTCCAAATTCCTCAAGAACGTGTGCATGTATAACATGTGCATCAACTTGGACATGGGAGGCTTTTGGGACAGAAACAGGTGACACTTGCCTCCTAAGGGAAGACGAAGCCGAAGATGCTTGAACCCTAGAAATTGACGCATCCACATAAAATGAACTAACATCAGTCGATGAAATGAACTAACATCAGTCGATGATCGCGATGGTCGGGTTGTTTTCTTGCACATTGGTGCATACTGCAACACTTTCTCGAGTCTCAATCAATTTTGATTATCAACCATGTTACTTATAATTAAACCAGACAAGCAATACAAATCATAAAAAATCAAACTCAGATGAGTGACATTAAAAATCAAACCAAACAATGCAGACAAATAAAATACAAAAAATGCACTTCTGGATTCCTTGAAAATAAAATCTTGAACAAATACAAAACTGCACTTTCATATTTACATGCAACTTAGAAAAAATGCAAATGGCAGAATTGCAAGGAAACCAAAAATGTTAATATCGCATTGTTGAGTAGTACTATCTAACAAACATATTGTTAAGTTATACTATCTAACAAACACATTGCTCAGTTATACTACCTATATATTGATGTATATTACACAAATTAATGTTCCTATTTTGCAATGCATGTATAAAAAATTAAATGTGAAAAACTTGGATTCAAAAACTTATCAAATGTGTAGTTGATGCTGAACACTTCGATTGATTGAATGTTGAGAGTAAAAACATTGAAAGTGACTTGAGAGAGTTTGAGATTTTCCTAATTAATTTTAGATTTTCCGAATTAATTGGGAAAATTCCAATATTTACTATGTTCTAAGGCTTCCGTAGATGAATTTACCGAAAGATTCTGTTTTTGCATCTACTGAACAAAACAACATTAAACAAAAAAAAACGTATTTCCGGAGATGCATCTACGAAAGCACGAGGACAAATTGGTCAATTCGATAGTGCGTAAAAGACTTATAAGATGAAATGAGAAATTGTCTTTATTTGTAACAAACTAAAGTTATTTTTGAGGGAAAAAAACACTCCATTCTACTCATTCAATGATCCTTTCACATATTAAAAAAATTCCATAAATGCAACAGAGATAATAGTACAATTACCTTAAATACAAAATGGTGCAAATAATACTCCCTCCGGTCTCAATTATAAGCAAACATTTAATTTTTAGATTCATTCAACAATCAATGTATTTAGTCTAATAATAGACTAAATACATTAATTGTTGAATGAATCTAAAAATTAAATTTTTGCTTATAAATGAGACCAGAGGGAGTATTAAATTAGATTAGACATTAACAACAACAACAATAATAATAATAATAATAATAATAATAATAATAATAATAATAATAATAATAATAATAATAATAATAATAATAATAATAATAATAATAATAATAATAATAATAATAATAATAATATTGAATTGAAAAAATGTTTATTTTGATTTTATCATCCAATCACCTTAAGAGTTGCTTCCACATATTTATAAAAAATTTAAAATTTTCTTCAAATACAAAAATACATTTTTGGGCGCACCATAAAAAAAAATCTTGAACCGTACTTATGAAATTTATTGTGCTTAAAAACCAGAAATATAAACATAAACAAATGTAGAAAACTAACATAAATTAACATCGATAATTATAGCCCCCAAGGGTTGGTCTAGCGGTGGAGGCTTAGGTTTTGAGAGTGTGCTCCTCTCAAGGTCCACCTGTCCATAGAGAACTTTGTTTTGGATTAAAATGGGGTCCCCGCTAGCGGACGGTGGGTTTGGTCTCTCTTGGATTAATCGGTAGCAAGATCAGATACCAAGATTTCCAAAAAACTATTGAATGTATTCCACATAACAATGAAATCTTCACCCGTCTTTAGCTCAAACCAGTTGAAATGTATCTTGTCTTTGCTTTCAATTGAAGGTATCAATAATATGGCTTCAAAACTCTTTCATTATCTTGATAAAGATTCTCTAGCATTGATTTTAGATCAACAAAACAGGTGATCTCTATGAACCTAAATTGAAGAGGGGGCCTCTTGTCGTTGAAGTAGACAAAAGCAAGATATGCATATCGGGACATTCTGTGTTTTAAAAGTATATTGGAACCCATATTGAGACAAAAGCAAGACATTTTGTGCTAACAAGTATACTGGAACCCATATTTATCAATGTTTTAATACTCATACCGACACAACCAGTTTAACAGATTAGACTGTGAATCAGAAGGTAAGGCGGACTGAAAAGATCAAAAGACCTAATATGCAATGTAAGTGGAAATCAATGTGAATCGCCAGTTCAACGATCAAACCAGTGAATCGATGGGTGTGTTTGAGCTGACAAATTGTATGTTTTATTTTTACATTATATAAATTTGTTTATTGAATTTCTTGTGTTCTTAAGTTTGATTACGGCGTATGTATTGAAAATTTGTTTAAATTTTATATAATTTTTTTAAGGATTTCATTCATAATTTCATATCAATTAAGAATTTTGTATTTTTATGCATTAGATACACAATCAGGGGTCGGAACAGTGACTCACCGGTCTGACAAATTATTCATTATCCATTAATCCAATATCTTAACCGGACTGATCACTGGTCCGAGCTTAAAATTTTAGATCGTTATGAACCTTAAAATCTCAATCATTTCTCAGAGGATATTCTGAAGACGTACTTCTGAATGCACCCTGTTTTGTTATTAAACATGTATTTTCAAATAAACCTTTACTAATATTTTTTTTAAGAATATGAGGTGAGTCTGTTGATGCATTTTCGAACAAACCTCTATTAGTATTTTAAAAAAAAATGAATGCATTTAAAAATGTATTTCCGAATTCAACCGTAACTGTTCAAGCAAAACATGTTATAGAAACAAAATCAGTTATGAAAAATTTAGAAAACGAAAATATACATCAAAATCAAAATGTATGAAAACCTATACAATTTACATAGTTAATATCAATCCAACATTACATACAAAACATGTGTCACCACCTAAATATATTATTAGATAAAAAAAATTAAAATGAATCAAAACATGTGTCACAAATTCACAACTAAATCTATATCTGTAGGTGATTTCACCTTTCACTTTTGTTTATTTGATTCTCTTTCAATTTCACTCTACTTGATTAATTTTTCCATATTATTCCATTGAAAAGGTTCGCCCAAAGATATACTTCTTGACTAATTTTTGGATAAATAAAGGGTGTCTTAATTAGAACGTGTTTTGGTGTGAATTAAGTGCATCCGAAAAATATGTACTTTCAGAATTAAGAGAATATTTTCAAACTTCATTAGGGTGTTTTTCCACCACTAGTGTGGGAGACATAATCGCGTATGTTTTCAAGAAACAACCCCACTATAGTCAGGCCAATATGTAGGTTAATGGGAACTCAGATTCATTTACAAATTATCATACGTATTATGAGCCATTTCCCCAGTTGGATGAACACCAGCTAACCGTGCTTCTTCCAAAAACAAATTTAAAACGACCGAAAAGGTAAGGGAAATGAAGTTTTTTTTTTTTTTTTATGAAAGAAATATCCAAGATGGAATTCGAAGCCTAGAACTGATTAAAGAGTCTATAGCTACAGAGTATAGATAGTATAATCATTTGCAAATCACTAAAACTCAACATTATAGTTATAGAAGGCCAAAATACAAGCAAGCACAGCATAAGTTAAAGCTCTACAAGCCGAAAAAACTGAGCCCTCCCTTGTCCAGAAGAAGAACTTAATTACATAGGAAAAGCATATCCACGCAGGTACTTGGAGTCCACTCCTGATTCCCGGGCCAGTGCTATACGCCCAGTTCGTGCCACCTGAAACAAAAGAAGAAACACCATTGAGGTACATGATAGGAAGTTAAGAGCATTGGTTTACAGGTGCTACTCTGGCAGGGGCAGCACCAAACTATTGATCCAACCCATCATGGGATTGCCTGTTTATAGACCCGCTAAGCATTGTTAATGTAATAGTTGATGCAAACAGAAAATGTCTTTTCTTCTGACAATTAAAGGGTGTATTATGGGGTTGCAATTTTAATAAGTAATATCGCACTTGTTCTCAAGGGTGTTAAAACCCCAACCTCCTGGAAGAAGGCATATATAGGATATCAAACACAACACAATATAGCAAGGATAGTGAAGCACAATTTTATGGACGCATTTTTCTACAGTAAACAAGTGTATTAATTCAGACAGTATCCTGATGACAAACTATAATTAAAGTAGATGCAGCCTTACTTGTTATGGTGACAAATTCATTTAGAGAAGCTTTAATTGCAAATATTGTTTTCACATTAAATTTTCTGTTTCTATAAAAACTTGAGAAAAAAGATGACTGTTTGGTAATAAAAAATGACTCTCAAAGTAAATGGCCCTTGTTCTCCCTTTCTTTTCTTTACCAAAACCTTCCATCCAAATATAAATGGCCCTTGTTCTCCCTTTTTTTCTTTACCAAAACCCTCCATCCAAACATATCCTAAGTAAACCATGTTAGGAAGAACTAACAAATACAAAAAGGAAGCAATTGCATCCAGTGTGACACTGAAAATATATGGAATCATTTTTGTTTATCGGGGGCAATGAAATAGAGTAAACAGTCGCAACAAAATATCTATCAGATATGTGAGAAAGATTAATAAAACAGACCTCACAAATGCCATATGGTTCTAACAATCTTTGCAATGCAACCATCTTGTCCAGATCTCCAGTAAGCTGACATAGGAGCATATTACTTAGTTCCAGAAACAACTTTAAAATATTAATGGATCCGTGGATCCAGAGTCAGTACTTGGATAATTTCATCTATATTTATCGCAGAAGTATGAAATGCTTCAATGCAAACTAACGAGAATTAAAAAAAAAGTTGAAATCAAGTTCCCTATTCTTCTGATTATCCTAACCATATCAAGTAAAAAAAACTTCTACTATGTAAAACGGAACCCTGATGCTGTAAACTCCTACCATGTAAACGGTCAAGGAAAGGGTTGGACTCAAACATGTGACTAAATATTGTATTTGTACAACAATTTTTCCCTACACTAAACTGGTTTTGGTGCAACTTGTGCGTGTGTGTGGGTGTGCTCATGTTCGTGTGTGTGTGTGCTGTTGAAAAAGCTACATTGACTTTACCTCTAGGGTTATAGTATGATCGGACACATCAACAGCTCTAGCCCTGAAAATGCTGGCAATATCAAGAACATCACGTCGTGCGGCAGCATTTACAGCAATCTTTATTAACATCAACTCTCTCTCAGCAAAAGGCAAGTGGGTTATATCTTGGACCTGGAAAAGTAGGTCAAGCGTTATTGCACTATATGCGTCAATGAAGTTCTGAATGATAAAGTACAAAGCAAGACAAAAATGTATTTGTTGAGAAGATATTTTATAGCTTCTTGGGTTGATGTTCCTGAATAAGATTAATCATGAAGGTCAGCACACTAAAACACTAGTTAGTTTCATTAACAGGAGGCAATATATGTTTTCAAATTTTCTTAATAGAAAGACCGCTCAAATATTGAACTGCGAGTCGTGACTCATCAATTTCGTTACTATGGGTCGCCAAATCCTAATAAAGGCTTCCAACACAAATGTCCTGTTGTGGTCAGGTGGATAAACAGAGAAAAACAAAGAACTTTATGTGGTTTGACCTAGAGTATACTATAGACCTATGTCCATAGGCATCAACAAGAAAAAAGTCACAATCAATGAAGATTACAAGGATTAGCCATTCCACACTCAAATTCTAAAACCAATTCACCTAAATGAATCCTCACTGTCACTGAGAATTAACTACTGACTTTACAATATAATAGGATCATGCCCCGTGAAATGACAGAACAGGGACCATTCAACTTGTCATCCTGTTTCCCCATAAATCTCCTTGAAAAAGCTTAGTTGGTTCGTATTTGTAAACGTCTCTTATTGATTAACTTGTGGTCGGGATGTTTCCCATATGTTCATTTTTTATTCTATCATGACAATGGTGGAGATCGGCACTTAAAATGCTAGAGAACTCTACAGCCAGTAATACTAGAAAGCATAAAAACTAAAAGCAAACAGTTCATTTTTTGGGCATGATGCATTTAATTTGGTAGAGATATTGAACCTTATGCAGATCCACTAACTTATAGAGTTGCTGCACCAACTTGCTGATTGACTCATCTGTACCAGGAACCACAGTTGTAAGCCGTGAAATTCCTTCAATTTCTGAATGTCCTACAGCTAAACTCTGAAAATAAAAGAGAGCACATTCAAGCAACCGAAATATCGGAGAAATTAAAATGGTGAGAATTGTGTTTATACAATTTTACACAAACATCATAGTGAAAAACAGCAGTGAAGAAGCAAACCTGAATGTTATAGCCCCTTCTCGCAAAGACCCCGGTAACGATGTTCAAAACTCCGGGAGCATCGTTCACAAGCATGGATAAAGTGTGTGATCGAATTCCGCTAGTCTAAAGGCATTATCCCAACGATTAGGAAATATCATGCAAATCAATGAAAATGACTCCCTCCGTTCCTTTTTAATTGTCACTTTTTGAAAAAAATTATGTTTTTTTTTAATTGTCACTTTCAAAGTTCAATGTAGTAATGATTATTTTGTCAAAATTACCCCAAATATTTATTATGGAGAGAGAGAAAAAGTAAATTAAAATAATGAATAGTTAAAGGTATTATAGGTAAAATGAAAGTTATTGTCTAAAAAGTAACAATAATTATTACATTAATTGGTAATAAAATATTCACACAATAAGTAGAAATTGCACAAAGCAAAACGTTGTTAGTGAAATACAAACTTCAGCAGTAAAAGATTTTTAACTTATTACAAATAAAAACTTAGAACTGTGTTGAATATGCTTTATTTATAGCATGCAGTGAGACCATTCAGAATAATGTTTATTTCACATGATACAATTTCACACAAAAAAATTAATATTTGGTGGCTTGAGCCAAAATTGACCGTTTGTAAACCCTCCTCAGTCTGAGTAAAAGTGATGGCACAAACACACGCGAACCCTCCTCCATATGAGTAAAAATTGACTTTGAGCCAACTCACTTTTAAACAATTTTTAAATGCTAACCCAAACAGACATCTAAAAGAATAACATTCCTAAGCTATGAGAAGTTCAACCAGAAAGGGAAAAGAAACAGAATGAATAAGCTAGCATTTCTAAATCTCTAAGAAGAGCATCAGACACAGTTTTTATCTTATCCTCCCATAAGAATACAAGTATATGAAACCTTGATACCCACATGAGACATGTTAAAGCCGTTGTTAGCTAATTAATCTTATTTTAAGTATTTTAATGGCTAGAAATAATGTGAAGTGTTCTAAAATTGCAAATTTGACCTCAACATGACCAACTATGAGCATAGTGTACAAGACTCCTGTCATGGTAAATAATACTACTAACTATACAACTTGACAAATAATTTCAAATGCATAAGCAAAAAAATCAAATAGAAATGTCATTTTTCTATAATAAAAAAAAGGGTTAAAGAACACTAGCAAGAGCCTGCAAATAAGGATTACAATGCATTACAAGAAAACATAAAAAGGGGACATTTAAGAACAATATAAGACTTTAAACCACTTACATCTTCATCATGGAGAAAACCCCATTGGGCGTCAAGTACTTGATTGACTGTAAAACTGTCTGAAGGCTCTATAGGATAAACATCTCCCTTCATACAAACAAACATTTCAAAAGAAACGATAAGGTCAGAGACTAGATCGGAATATAAATATACTATTTGCTAAGGACCGAATAAATCAAGTACATAAGGGACATAAAATATTGACCATGTTGATAATGAAATGCATTCAGGTCACTGTTAGCATCATTCTGTGAAATAGTTAAAAAAATTGTTTATCTTCTAGTTGGTCATAAAAGTTTTATCGAACACTAAAAAATAAAAACAGTTGATGAGCAAAGACAATAAAAATTCAACAAGAATATACTTTGTTGCTCGAGTGACCTAGAACATATCACTGAATTTCTACCACGGCCTGACAAGTGGCAAGAATGAAATAACTGCTTTGAAATCTGGTACTAAAGGGAAGCTGGAGACAAAGAATGAAAAGCATTATATGGATAATGAGCAAAAATAAAAACCATAGACAACTCACAGTCAATATGAGTGATCTAAAGGCCTCGTAGACAAAAATAATTGTGGGAGATAAAATATTCTCACAAATAGAGAAAAAAGACACAGCAAAAAATACCAAAAAAAATGAGAATATAGAAAGGCTGGGCAGCCAGCAAAGGTGCATGTTAGAAATCACAACTCAGCTTAAAATGGCAATTAGCAGAATACCAAAGGGAAGACCTAAACAGAGTTTTATTTCATAACAAGCTAATGGAAAAAAGGTTGCAATCATAAAGGCAAGATTGTTGTTACTTAGATGCACAAAAGAATTGCATAAACGGCAGACTACCATAAAACTTCAGCCTTAGTATGATCAATCATCAATTAAATTATCAAATGCTATTCTAAAGTAGAAGGGATAAATGATGGTCAATAATAAGGATCATTAGCTGAAATCTGAACGTCAGGTCTACATAAGCGTTGAAACTATTGTTCACTAGCGTTGAAACTATTAAAACCTAACATTTTTAATAGGACTTTTTTAAAGTAAAATGTATTTAAAATTTGAATTGTTTCAAAATATAGGTGAAAATACGGAAATGGTAGGATTATAGAGTATGTAAGATCATACCCCCACAGGCATATCAGTTTTGTCAACAGGATTCACGCTTTTCTTTCCAACAAGGGCATTAATAGCTGTTTTTTCTTCAAGATCTGGATACGAAGCAGCCGAATACCGCCAAAATGGGGCAGATGCACCCATCTTTTCCCTTCTTAATGCAATCTAAGTATAGTTAATTCATCAGATTAGTAAATTATGAATGAGAAAGTGGACAACATAAAAAAGAGTTGTGGTATTTTCTTAGGTACTCAGTTGGGCTTTCGAACCTTTCCAGTTCTAGCTATTTCTTTAATTCCAAACTTGCTAAAAATTGTTTGAACTGCTACCATCTTCCCTGGGTCTCCAGTAACCTGTAACATATACCACGGAATGACTCACTTGAAGTTACCATGTTATTGTATCACCGAATTACAAAATGGTAATGATGATGTCTAGATTACTTTTGAAAGAAAAATATGAAACTAAACACATGAGTAAATATGGTTGACGGTTGAATATATCCCACTCTTATCAGCACATTTTTTATTCCCAGTGTAATTTAACGACAAACGAAATCATATTCATATTCATATAAAGAATGAAAGACAAGAAATCAACCAAACAATATTGTAAAAACAGCCAGCCCAGCAACAATACAGTCATACTCCTACCTTAGTGTCTTAAGGATACAATTTGTATACATGAGATGAAAGGATGACTACATTAACATGTATCTTCTCAAGATGAGTCACTCACAAGGCACTGTACTACATTGTAGTAATGCAATTTTTTAATCCAATATGAGTAATTACCTTAGCAACAAACAACAATGATAAGTTTCCCTATTTATAAAAAAATAAATGATTTCCCCTTTTCCAAATGTCACTGAATTAATTGGGAAGCCCACAGCCAATGAGCAATCATAACCACAAAAATAAAGACCCAGCAGCTACAATCCAGAACTTTGATGATGGTAATATAGTGACTCTGGATCCTATTCATATATACCTAAATTAAATGTGCTCTTAAAAGGACACAAACATAGCTAGGTTCAAAAAAGAGAATTTTATAGAGATATTAGGATCTAAAAGAGAAAACAATCGCAGCTTTTTATATCAACTTGTAACTTACTGTCATAAACTAATAGAGAAATCAACAAAATCAAATATGCATTGGAAAAAAGACAGGCAAAAGAGGTTGATAAATATGATAGTTGTTGATCATGGAGCCTATACATGAAATGCATACAAAGCACAAAGCAGACTTCATTTAAAATTAGTTTTACAGGTTGCATAATGCATATACATGGAAAAGATGCACTAAAACTTGATACTAACTAATGACTAAAACACATCCAAATATGACCAACAGTTACCTCAATCGTCACAGAACCTTCCGAGATGTCCACAATCTTAGCTCTGAAGGTGTCCACTAACCACTTAATCTGTGAATTCTCAGCAAAAAAAAACCGGTAACGAGAAGTAAACAATGCACATGTCCAAATCCAAGCAAACAAGAACGAGATAAGCGCGTACCTCGGCACGGTTTTGGTTATCTACATGCACTTTTATGAGCATCAATTCACGTTCCACCTGAGGTTCATTGGAAAGATCTTCTACCTAGTCCAAAAATCACAAAACAAGCATAAATGATAAACCCTCAGATTAATCTTCAACCTACAAAAAATAATATTATAATAATCGCATGCGAAAGGTGAAAGTGAAACCTTCAAAACATTGACAAGCTTCTGAAGCTGCTCAACAACTTGACGAAGAACGTTATCAGTTCCAGAAACAACAATGGAGAAAAGAGCCCTATCTTGATTAAGACCAACAGCAAGCGACTCAATGTTGTATCCTCTTCTCGCGAAAACTCCAGCGATTCGGTTAATCATTCCACTCTCATCGCCAACGAAAACCGAAATCATGTGTCGCCGAACTCTGCATTACAATTCATTCATCGTGCATTATAGTTAAAAAATCAGAATACTAATCGAATAACGCGGTAATATGAAGAAAAAATTGAGTAGAAGACTTGCTTTGATCGGGAAGGGGGAGGAGGGAGACCGTTGGGGGAAACGGTTGTGTCACCGGAAGTAGCGGCGGAGAGGATGAGTTTGTTGCGGCGGGAGGTGGATGTTGAAACGGAAGGCGGGAAAGAGAGAGTGGTTGAAGTTTGTTGGAGTGGAAAGGGGGAATGGAGGAATTTGAAGATTTGAATTGGAGTTAGTGTGGCGGCCATGGTGATGGTGCAGAGAAGAGAAGAGAAGAAAGTTGAAGTGAAAAAACTGTGGTCAGTGCTGTGGCTGCGCTTTCTTCTTCTACTAGTTTTTTTAAAATTTATATTTTATTTTAAATTTTAAATATTTAAATTGGCCTTGGCAAAAAAATACTGACACTTCGCCAAGACGCCAACTGGAGTATAAAATAGAATAAGCTTATAACTTTTGGACGGAAAAAGTGTTCACGTTTAGAACTCAACACGAGTTTGGATTTTATGTCTCATATAGAGCAGAATAATTTTAAAAAACCTTAGAATAATTTAAAATTTTATTTGGATCAAAATTTAATTTTTTGTTTATAGCATAAACACTTATTAAAATGAGACAAAATTAATATATTAGTTAGTATAAAATATTATTTTCATTTTTTTTAAAAGACTAATTTGACTAATCCTAATTTTTTCCAGCAAGTATGGAATATTATATAAAGATACAAATATTGAGATTATATAAACATATGCCAAATTAATTTTAATAGGAAATTTTTATAAACATTATTAAATAATGATTGTTTGAGTTTATATTTGACCAATGGTTTAATAACCAGATAATACCATTAGTAAATTTGGAAGGTTACTAATTTCTTTTTCTAATTTAATTTAATTTTAAGACTAACCTTTCAAAAAAATTAAAGACCTAAATAAGTTTTTATTTTTAAATATAGAACTATCCAAATTATACGCATCGTTCCATATTGGATAGGTAATCAAATTATAAGTATCTTTAACTATTTTTTAAATCATATTAAATTTAGCTAATATACATCAGATTCGGTATGGTATTAGATCCGAAAGTGTAGTTTTTGTGATAAGGAGGAAACATCGGATCATATCTTCTTTGGATGCAATGTGCTTTGTGAAACTTGGAAGAGAGTTCTAAGTTGGATAGGTATACATAGAACTCCTTTGGATTGGAATATGGAACGGGAATGACTAAGTGGGGAAACTCGGAAAAAAGGTTGGAACGGCAAATTTTAAAAATTGCTTGTGCGGAAACGATTTATGAGCCTTTGGAAATGGAGGAATGAGAAGATTTTTTTCCATATTGATCTGGCCCCAAATGTTGATGATAAGATCATAGATAGTATCATTTGGAGATGTAATTCGAACAAATTGTTAAGTACTCATGTTAATGTGAGTACTCGTAGCATAGCTTAGTTTGTTTGGTGCATGGATCCTTGCGATCGGCGTGTACTTATCTGTTTTTGGTTATAATAATATAAATGCTTTATTTCCAAAAAAAAAATAGCTAATATAAATTATGACGTGATATTTTAAAAGTTTGTTTGATGGTCCGTGTTCACGTAAGAACACTAATTGATAATTTTTTTATGCATGTAAGAAATAGTTATATTGGATAACTTTTCAATAAAGAAATTGAAGGCATATAGGAATGAGAATAGGTTAGATTGACTTACAGGTTACATGAGCCTATAATCTCGATTAATTAAATAGGTCAGACTTATACAATTAAAAAAACTTATAAATTCTTATAGGTCAGACTATATATTCATATATATTTAAAATAGGCTATATATATATATATATATATATATATATATATATATATATATATTAGAAAATAGACTAAATAAATCGGCATGTATATTCATATATGTAGGCTAGGCTATAAGGCTTCATAGATAAAATGGACTATTTAAAAGTTTTAATATGAAATTGATTTCTAAATAAGCTTTCAAGTCAAATTAAACTTTTAAAAAGGTCACGTCAGACCAAAAAAAGAAGCCTATAATAAGCCATAGGTTAGACTCATGCCTTTTAAATTTATTGTAGGCCAGACTCATACTCCATTCGGCCATAATTATAAGCAACTATTCTCTTTTTAGGTTCATTGAATAATGAATTTATCTGGTCTTTTTTGCATATCAGATACATTTATTACTCAAAGAACCTAAAAAGAGAATCTTTGCTTATAATTATGGCAGGAGGGAGTACCTTCTAAGGCCTAGCATAGCCTGACTATTTCCATCCCTATCTACATCATTTGGACTTTTCTTTTATGCTTGTTTTTTGCCACCTAACTGAGACAAAGGCATTAATTGTCATTGCTCACCATAATGAATAGTTATGGCCATTGATTTGATTCATAAATGATAGTTACTCCACTTAAGGGACATACTTAAGTGTGTTGATATCATGCGATAATGATTCATAAATGCTTGTCTACTAACAGCTCGTCTAAGGCGGCCTAACTCGCCAACATCTCCATAATTGGGCTATCTTATTCTCAGACATGGCCGTAAATCGACCATGGTAATTTCTCGGGACGTAGATAGCTCCCAAGCATAAGGACCAATGGGGCGAGATGCTTAAGGAGAAAGTCATCGAACCAATCAGACTGTTGTACTCAAATTGAAACTCCAAATTCGACCATGGTAATTTCCCGAGATTTACACAGGCCCCAAACATAACCCAATAAAGCGAGATGCTTAAAGAGAAAGTCATCAGAAAATTCGATAGTTGCAATTTTTTGGGATGTGCACAACCCCTCAAGCATGAGGCGCAATAGGGGAAGATGTTTAAGGAAGAAGTCATTTGGGAAATTTGATCATTGTATGCAAATGGAACCTCCAAATCTGACCATAATAATTTCCCGGGATGTGCACCCCCAAGCATGAGGCTCAATTAGAAGAAATTCTTAAGGAATAAAAGTAATATGTGGTGTGGATTATGTGTGACCACATCATTGTTTAAATCTGTCTTGTTCGGGCTTCTGTTTGCCTACAATTCTTGGCCTTCTACGTTTCAGGAAGTGACTTAATGTTTAATGATTGCTTTTTATTTGGAATCACATCACACTTGTTGTCATCATTACACCTAATTATGCTTCCTAGTTTTTAATTATGAGGCCTTTTGTATACCTAATGTGCTTTGAAATAGTGACCGTTCATTCCAAACCTTTCATTACCTCTTTCCAAAACTTCTGCAAATATATCCTTCTCTCTCAACACTTCCTTTTATGAGTTTTTGTGTGTCTTGTTCCACGACAAAAATCATTTCAACTCCTCAAGGTTTTCCTTGTCTCTCCCTACTTCAGGTATTGTCTTTGTTTTCCCTTCGTTTTTATTCTCTATTTAACAATTCCAATGGTCTTAATTTGTGAGTGTGGTGAATGGGTGGGGGTTATTTCCCCTAAATTTGTTCCATAGAGAAATGTGTTATGTTAGTATTGCGTGGAAGCGTCTAAACACGCTAAGTGAAAGGTGAATTGGGAGTTGTGGAGAGAGAGGTGTAGGGCTTCTTTGATAGCACTTCTAATGATAATGACACTAACTCTGTGTCTTCTTTATCATATTCGGTTAAAATCCTCATGGAGATTTCTGAGTGATCTTTTAATGAAGAGGTATTAATTTACGTCTTGTTTTTCCTCGATAATAACTAGGCGGGGGCCTTTCAATTCGGGGTGGAACTATCCAATTCCGGCAACAAAGTTGATATCATCTTGGAACCTTACTCCCCTAGCAAGAAGGTTTGCATGCGGGAGCCTTCAAGCGTGCCCAATGAGTATTTCTATTTTTATTCTGGGATCATTGATATCTTTGGTATGGGTATCCTTTTTACTTTCTTCTAGACCCAACTCCTTAAAACTCTTAACGTTGCCCCCTCATAGTTTCATCCTAACAACTGGCCTTTCGTCAAGGCATTTGAGGTTGATTGTTGGGGTCTTAACATCATGCCTACATTTGACATTTTATTCTCTTTTTACAAGGCCAAAGGTGTGTATAAAGGAGGTTGGGTCCCTGTAAGTGTTACACATGGGAGGGCAAATTTGTTCTCCAGACACTTTAAATTACAAAGGTTGGAAAGACAAGTTTGTTCGGATTAGGGGTAACGTACATTGCCTGAAAATTATATATGAAGAGAATATAAAACATTGGTTTCCCTTTTACTAGACTAGTGATCTCATACCGATTATGGGTTATGAGCCACATAAGTTGAGCACAATTGAGAGAGAAACGGTTGATCTTTTAGAGAGATTCTGCATTATGAATGTGTGCAATTTGTTCAAGTATGAAGGCGATTTGCAGAAGTTGGGTGAATTATTCTGTATAATAACTTTCATACTAATCTATTTTTTTCCTTTATCATACTCCAAACCCAATCTTATTATTTGTGCAGCGAGGATGACTCATGTCCCAGAGGTTGAGAAGAAAACTCTTATGGCTCAAGCCAAAGCTCATCGAGGAAAACTCTACCCGTGCACCAGAGTGATCAAACCAGTTTGCAAACCTGGATCACCTAGAAGAGGAAAATGGTGTCAGAGGGTCCAGTGATTAAGGTTGTTCTAGTTTCATCAATTTGTGTCCTTGGAGGCTCCAAGTTGCCTCCAATAAAGAAGAGTACGACGAATGCAGGAAAGTCTATTATTGATGAGATGACTCCAACTTTAATTGACCAAGAAGCACGTGGCTTGCTGAGGGAATGGAAGAAATGACAGTAAAATAGGTGGCTTTTCTACACAGGGAGACTAGAAGTTCAAATTGTGGGATCAAAGCTTTGATGGCTTAGGCTTTATATATGACCATATTAACGCTACTGAAGTTGTTAAGAAAGCCAATACCATACGTGCCCAAAAACGGCTTCAACATTTGGGTACTTACCTTATGAGGAATGTTGTATTGGTGAGGGATATTTTTGAGGTTTCAGATTCATTTGTCCAAAGAAAGAATGAGCCAAAGCTTGGGATTTCCAAAATGAATGAAGCTTAAGATCTTAGTCAGACCTTGTTCTCTTTGGCTAATGATAGGATTGTTAGACTCAAAAATGATTTAAAATAATACAGGGAGAGCGCGAATTGATCCAAAGGAGAGAGTCTTTAGAGACTAACTACAAGTCTTGTTGTGAGAAGCTTTTCCAGGTTGAGCGAGAAGCAAACTCGTTCAAGGAAACTGCTGAGAAGCCCCAAAATGACCTTGAGGGGGAGCACATGAACGACCTTCTTTTTGTGGATCAAGGTTTTCAGAAGGCTAAAACTCAAACTCCCGGTCTCTATCCCCATATCGACCTGAACAAATTAGGCTACTCAAAGTACAATAATTATAATTTATTTTGACAAATGAAATTTCTCTTAACTAAAATAGTTCCTCAAACTCGCTGCATTACACGTTCTTGGAACCTCATTCCCTTTTAGGCTCTCTATTTGATATGCCCCCTGGAGTGATTTCTGTTGTACTCTATATGGTCCTTCTCAGTTGGGTTGTAGCTTGTCCTTTTCCCTGGATCTACCATTCACTTCAACACTAGATCGCTCTCTTCCGTTGTTCTTGGCTTCACTTTGGTATCGTACATTCTTGTTGTTCTCTGCTTTGCCACATACTCTTGGATGTGAGCCATCTTTCAAACTTCTTCCATTAAATCAGTTGAACTTTCCAACTCGACTTGACTGTCCTTTTCATTGAAGCGCTCTCTTCGCCACTTAGGGGTATTGATTTCCTGTAACACCCGAGGCCGAAGAAGGCGGGGGGTGATTGCACCGCATGGAACACCTAAGGCCGAAGATAGCAAGGGTGGTCGCCACATCTGAATGAGAGGAATCGTGAGACTGTGTAGGTATGGGACTCCATGGTTGAAGGAAATCTTATAAGGATTGATGGGTACTACCTATACCAACAAGATGCATCTTCTTTTCGGTAGCTCATTCCATAAGAACTCCACAGTTAAGCGTGCTTGACTTGGAGTAGTATTGGGATGGGTGACCTTCTGGGAAGTTTCTCGGAATGCGTGCGAGTGAGGTCAAAGCATGCTGAAAAGACCCGTGTTGGTTTGTGGGGTCAGTCGGTCATCCCGAAAGCAGTCTGGGGTGTTACATTTCCCACTAGCAACATAGTGACTGTACCCTTTTCGTCGTTATGTTGGCCCCGACCTCACTTTCCACTCATTTAGTGAAATAGCCGGCCATGACCAATATAAACTTTAACCGACATAGGGCTAGTGGAAAGGATCCAGTATGCCCACACCCCATTTATAGAATGGACACAACAAGATTACTGAATGTAGGAGCTCAATTGGGGTGTGGATGAAAGGCGCATACCTTTGACATCTATCAAACTCACGGACAAACCTGGCGCTTTCCTTCAACATTTTCGGCTAGTAGTACCCAACCCTTATAAGCTTGCTCGCCAACGCTCTTCCACCGATGTGGCTTCCACATATACCTCCACGTACTTCAGCAACAACTAAGCTTACTTCTTCTTTGGTGATACATCTCAACATGGGTGTCAATCTTTTCAATTTTGTAGAGTTTACTCACTACTAGAATGTATATGACAGTGAATCTTCGAATCCTCCGAACTTCCACCTCTTCTTATGGCATATGCTCTCTAGTTAGGCATTCGATGATGGGAGAAATCCAACTTTCACCATTTTCTATCATCATGATCTCTCCGACTGATGTGCTCGGAGTTTCGAGGGTTTCTTGTATCAACGTTCTATTCAGACATGACTTCTTAGTGTTGGCGAGCTTTGTTAAGAGATCGGTGCAAATATTTCAATTTTATATTAATTAGTCATTAAATTAATTAATTAATTACTTTTCTTGCTAACCACTTGGGTCAAAGTACTAGTCAGAGTGATTTAAAGTGAGTTTGTTTTATATTAAAAAATTAATTTTTTTTCTCTTAAAAATAATATAACAAACGCACTCTTAGTACGATGATTAATACTTCTACGGTTCTACCATCAGTCAATATCCTATATTTATTGATTTAAACGTATTTTGATGAAAAATACAATCTATCTAGAATTTAAGTAAAAATAGTTTATAGGACTCCTTAGGCAACAATACATAAATGTGAGACCACCAAAGGCCTAATACTTTGCTTTGTTGGCCATAGTCAAATTAAAAGGTTATTATATATATTGACAATTAAAAGACTATGAGAACTAACAACTAACAATTAACAGACTATGATCCTTAAAACAAGTATAAAACATGGCAAAGGCAAACCATATTACACAGGAAGGGGGTCTCGTAATGAATCTGGAGCACCACTACTACTACCATTGAGCACAATCACATTGCCATCAGAATCAGCATCCACTATAACAGAATCACCCTCTTTAATCTCTCTAGCAAGCATCTTCTCAGCCATGCTGTCCTCCAGAAGTCGCATGATCGCTCTTCTTAGAGGCCTCGCACCATAACTAGGATCATAACCTTCGTCAACCACTCTCTCCCTAAATCTCTCTGTCACCGAGAGCTCAATCTCTTTGGCTTTTAGTCTCTCAAACACCTCCTTCAGCATTATGTCAGCTATATCCTTAACCTCCAGTTTTGTTAATTGCCTGAACACAATCATTTCATCTAGCCTATTCAAGAACTCTGGCCTAAAGTACTGCTTCAGCTCCTCGGTCACCAGGCTCTTGATTCGGTTATAACTGCTGTCCTTCTCGTCATAGTCAAGGTCAAATCCCATACGACGGCCTCCTTTCTCAATCACACTGCTTCCAACATTTGATGTCATTATAAGAAGCGTGTTCTTGAAGTCAACAGTTCTTCCTTTACTGTCTGTTAGCCTCCCATCTTCCAGGATTTGGAGCATCATGTTGAAGACATCAGGGTGGGCTTTCTCAATTTCATCAAAGAGTACAACAGTGTAGGGACGACGCCGAACTGCCTCGGTCAGTTGACCACCCTCGGTGTAACCAACATATCCAGGAGGTGAACCAATGAGCTTGGAGACTGTGTGCCTTTCCATAAATTCACTCATGTCAAGTCGAATCATGGCTTCTTCAGATCCAAAATAGTATGAGGCTAATGTTTTGGCCAACTCTGACTTCCCCACACCAGTAGGACCAGAAAAGATGAAGCTAGCGATTGGCCGGTCAGGGTTCTTAAGTCCAACACGAGCTCGACGGATAGCCCGGCTAATGGCTTCTACTGCTTCGTGCTGACCAATAATGCGTTTGTGTAGGGTCTCTTCCATTTTGAGAAGGCGGTCAGATTCATCAACCGAGACTTTGTCCACAGGGATACCAGTCCAGGCGGAAACAACATGCTGTATGTTAACTTCAGTCACAAGTGCATCTACATCTCCTGCCTCACTCTCTGCCTTGCTCATCTCCTTGTGTTTTTCTAAAAGTGCTGACATCTGATTCTTAAGATCCATTTCTTTATCCCGTAGCTCTCCAGCCTATTCAAAGTTAATGTATCATCAGGCTACTAATTACTAGTCTAAAATGTTGGGTAAAGTTAAAGCTTAAACCAAAGCATTACCTTTTCATAATCTTGGTTGCGAATAGCTTCATTTTTCTTCTTGACTATCTGCCCAACCTCCTTTTCAAGACCTCTTGCGCCTTTAGGTAACTGCAAGTATGTAAATTTAGCAAAATTAGCTCAACAATATACGAGACGAGAACTACTAGTTGGGAATGGTAGATGAACATTACCCGCGCATGTTGAAGTCGAACTCGGGAACCAGCTTCATCGATCAAATCTATAGCTTTGTCAGGCAAAAATCGATCACTGCAGAAGATGTAATTATTTTATGAACTAGAAAATACTTAAGATAAACAGCAAGTATAAAATACCAAGATAGAAGTTTCAGTTTGATTCATTCATATTCAACTACTATAAAAAATGGTATATTTTTCACAGCATAAATTAAAATTGAAAATGAGCAGAAAATGTGTGCACATATATTTTATGACAAACCTGATATATTGATGCGAAAGCTCTGCAGCAGCTACAAGAGCTTCATCGGTATAACTGAGCTTGTGGTGAATCTCATAGCGCTCTCTAAGCCCTTTCAGAATTTGTATAGCCTCACTCACAGTTGGTTCTGGCACTTTAACTGGTTGGAATCGCCTCTCCAAAGCAGGATCTTTTTCAATGTGCTTCCTATATTCATCTAGTGTAGTGGCTCCTATACACTGCATAAGTATTTTAAGTATGTCTTTAGTCTTCGCATTTCATAGCCAATCCAAAGTAATTTTTAAATTTTGTATGCTATTAATTAAAACTGAACCATTGAAAATGTGTACACTTATTCACAGATAAAAGTATTCCAAAATTAATTACCGAAACTTCTGCAAACATATGTTGATTGATCCGCAAGTCAAGAGTGCAGCATATCTATTTTTGAGCTGTCAAAAGAAAACATTACCTGTAGTTCACCTCTAGCAAGAGCTGGTTTCAATATGTTTGCTGCATCAATTGCCCCTTCAGCTGCTCCTGCTCCAATTAGAGTGTGCACTTCATCAATGAAAAGTATTATATCATCATTTTGTTTGATTTCTTCCATTAGTTTTTTCAATCTCTCCTCAAATTCTCCACGGTATTTAGTTCCAGCTATAAGTAGACCCATATCTAAGGTTATAACCTACACCATGCAGAACAAGGCTTTCACGTCATTTAGGACATCGGAAAGTATGCTAAGATAGAGCAAGCTAATCCGATGAATCAAACAAACAACAATTTATAGACTTGAAATAGAAACAAAGCACCAACCTTCTTTCCTGCTATTGTTTCGGGGACAACACCGTTTGCAATCTGTTGAGCAAGACCTTCAGCAATAGCTGTCTTTCCGACACCAGGTTCCCCAATAAGACAAGGATTATTTTTGGTACGACGACCTAAGATTTGAATGACACGTTCAATTTGAGGCTGCCTACCCACAACAGGATCCAATCTTCCCTGGGATTTTTATTTTTGGGGACAAGATCAAAAGAGAAAAATTAGTAACCTTCAACACAGAATGAAACATCATCTACCATCTCTCATGAAGAAAACTAGGAATTACAAGTTACCTCCTCAGCAAGCTTCGTCAAATTGGTGCCATACTCCTCCAAGGTTGACATCTTATTTTTACCAGATCCATAGCCAAAAGTTGCCACGACATTGTCAGCAGCCTCACCAACCATGCGAACGACCTGTTCTCATCCAGCGGAGTATAAAATTAACGCACAAAAGCATAGACTAAGATGAAAATATGTTCCTATAAAACAAAAATATGTAAAAGGAATAAATGAGAGTATAACACTAGCCTGGCTTCGAATATTAGTTGGATCAACGCTCAAATTTTCAAGAACACGCGCTGCCACACCTTCACCCTCTCGAAGAAGACCCAAAAGCAAGTGCTCGGGTCCAATATAATTGTGACCTGGAAATTCAAAACGTGAGCCAAACAAAGTATTGCACATGCATGCAACTTTTAACCACACTCCAAATATAAACTAACATCAATTCATACATAAATTTCAACTCACTTCGAATGTATTTAAGTCAAGTTCAAATTGGTCATCCAAGGCAAGTCATGTTTGGAATATATCATACAAATAATAACTCTTGAACACATTTTCCCTAAACAAAGTAGTTGATTAGATATGTAAATCGACAAATAAAGATATGCTATTTTTTACCAAGATGGCGAGCTTCCTCCAACGTGAGTTCCAAAACTCTCTTGGCACGAGGAGTAAACGGAATCTCAACAGAAACAAAACCACTACCTCTTCCAATTATCTTTTCCACTTCCATACGCGCGTCTTTCAAGCTAATCCCCATAGACTTTAGAACTTTAGCAGCAATACCAGTACTTTCACCAATAAGACCCAACAGAATCTGTTCTGTTCCTACAAAATTATGTCCCAGCCTCCTTGCTTCCTCCTGAGCCAACAAAATTACTTTGATTGCTTTATCCGTGTAACGCTCAAACATAGCTTTAGTCACGAATCTCCTACCTCTACCACCACAGCCCTTTGCTCGATTAGTACCAATCTGAGTAAACACCTTAGCATGAAAATCTTGTCCAGGTCTCAACATAGAATCCAAAGAGTTCAAAGTTCGTAATCCTGAGAAACTGGACAGTCTAAGTGCAGCAGTTCGTATAGCATACATCATTCTAACAGACCTTGGTTTCACTGATCCCTTACTATTATGGCCATGCCTTTGCGAAGCCACTATATTAATCGACTGTGACAAAACCCTAGACATGATTATTACTCAATTGTTCACTGCATTAATGGATGAAAAAATATATTAGCAATAGCATACCAGTAATAGTAATAATACACACGTGAAATAACATAATGCATTTAAAAAACTAAACGTGTTATTGCATTTTAACTATATAACTAGAAGAATAAACAAACATATTCTAGAATCAATGTACAGTTAAGTTACACAAGACGAGATTACAATTCTTTTGAAACCTATGGAGTTAGTTAATAGCTGTGAATTATTTTGAAGAATAAAAATATGGATAGAGAAACCTGAAGAAACACAGTAGAAGTGTAGAAGCTATGAAAAATAAGAATAGGAAGGAGGATGAAGAAGCGGCGGGGTTGAACTAACCGTGCTGCATATTTTGTTACGTGAAACTGAAAAGAAGGCTTTAGAATTAGGAAACAACCGAAAACTTTGGCCACGTACTGGTGTTTTTCAATTTGGTTATTGAAATTTTAAAAATTTTAAATAAGTTTGAGAGTAAAGAGACAGTATAGTCCCTAGATAAAGTATTTAATTCTAGATTAATTTTCAAAAATAAATAAAATTTATTTATTTTGGATGAAAACAAATTATATTTAATCTTTACAAAAATAAAATTATTTGAGTGTCCTTAAATATTTTTCTTCTATTCAATTTTTCTTTTAATTTGAGTTATGACTGAATAGTTATATGTATTTAGAGGTGGAAATATGTTAAACTGACTAAGAGGGGCCTATAGCCCAATCTACATAGGTCTAGGTTAGGTTAGACTTTTTATGTAAATAAAAAAGGTCTAGGTTTTTATATAAGTTGATTTACCTAAAAAGGTTAGGTCACATGCCATATAAAAAACATTTTAAGTCTATGAGGCCGACCTATTTCAATAAATATAAATAATTTTTTTTTATTATTATATTGTATTTTGTACTTTGAATTAAAATATAAAAATAAATCTTAGTTATCTTAAAGAAATTATGAAAATAAGATGAAAAAAACTTATGAACAATGTCATAAGTTCTCTCAAACAAATAGTATTATAAAATTTATGCTACTATAAAAACTCAAATAAGTCAATGCAAACAAACATTTTTTCTCAGACATGTTTTAATTTGTTAGTCTATATAAAATTGAGTTGAATGACTTATTTATAAATGTTAAAATGAAATAGGCTTTTAAGTAGGCTAATAAGTCAATCAAATCTTCAAAAAGGTCAGACTTAGGCCCAAAAAATAAGTTTACGATAGCCTACACACCAGACTTAGGCTTTGGATTTTTTAGCAGACCAGACTCAGACTTGACAAACCTAACTCGGTCCAACCTATTCCCATGTATTATTTACAAATATATGAGACAAGTTAGTCTTATATTAATTTTTTTCAGAATAGTTTAATCTCATAACTTTTTTGTAAAAGTAAAATTATTTGACATTTATTTTTTTTTTTATAAAAATTGACATTTATTTTAATCTTTACAAAAACGGCAAAACTCAAATTAATAAAAAAAAAAAACAAAAAGGTCATATTTAATGTTTTACAAAATTAAATTGATATACGTTACAAAATGCTATTCGTGAAGAAAATATAAACAAGACGGAGTGTAGGGCAGTGTTTAGTGATATTCCAATCTAATTGATGAGCATAAAATTGTGACAGTCTCTCATAGTTTCAGGGAAACAAATAAATGCATAGATGTTCTAGCCAACATTGGATGCTACCATATCCAATTTTACATTTACCATAAAGCTCTGCATATATTTAGGTTCTCCCTGGATGATGATTCTTTAGGTTTACACACTCTGAGGGATATCCTTTTGTAGTTTCTTTTTTCTAAGTTTCGACTCTATTTTGTATGAAAAAATTGATATATGTTAGTCGCTCCTTATAAATTTAATTGGGCTATATTATTCTCTTAAAAATTTCATAAATGTCTTCAACACCACGCAAATTTTTATTTTTGTCCCCTGTTTCTATAGATACACATCCAGAAGCACTTCATTTTTTTTAGATGCATCTAGGAAGCTTATTATAAATCAGTGAAACTTAGGATTTTCCTAATTAATTGGAAAATTCCCAAGTAGATCTACTACGGAAGATTTTTCCCAATTATTAAGAATTTAGGATTTTCTCAATTAATTTGTAATTTAATTGGAGATTTTTCCAATTAATTGAGAAAATCCCAAATTAATTAAATTCCATTACATCTACGTAATCGTTAAAACATACTGAAATTTGATCTACGTAATCATTTTAGTAAAATTCCAAATTAATTTCTCAATTAATTGAGAAAATCTCAAATTAATTCTTGAAATATTTCGTAGGTGTATATACGGAACATTCTGATTTTCTCAATTAATTGGAAAAATCTCACGTTTGTAGATGCATCTACGGTGCATCTACAGAAGTGCTTTCAAAAATGCATCTACGAAAGCACAAAGACAAATTAGTCAATTCGGTAGTGCGTAAGAAGAACACGTGTTAAAGTTTTTTTCAAAATTGTTTTTCTTTAAAATAAGCATTTGAAATTCTTCAATAAAATATTTATACATGACTTTCTTTTCTTGTCAAAAAAAGTATGTGATCATAAATAAATAAAAAATAAAAAAAGAGGAAAGTAGTTGAAACTAAATTGAATAAAAAAGAATGACTCCTCATTAATCTTAATTATTGGATGATAACAAAGTATATAAGTCTTTGTTTTGAAGTTAAAAAAAAAGATGGAGGAAGTTTTAGATTAAAAGATGAGTGAAAAAATTGGAAAAAAAATATAATACTTTATATTTATTGTTTGAGAAATGTTAGATGATGAAAATTACTTTTTTTCATTTGTATTATTTTTCTTACCACCTTTTGTAATGATGATTATTTTCTTTTTCATGTTTCTGAGGATAAGTATTTAATAAATTATTTTATATTTAACTATCAAAAATTAATTAATTTATTGAAGATTAAATAAATTATTTTAATATTTTAACTATTTAATATTTTAACTCTTAATATTTTTATTATTTATTATTTTTATCATTTAATATTTCAACTATTAAAATTATAATTATCTAGTTCATTAAATAATTATTTTAGTGAATATTTCAGTTATTTATTAAATAATTTATTAAATAATTTATTAAATAGTTTAATTTTTTTATATCACTAAATACTATAATTAATATGTAAATGAAATATTTGTCTATAATATATTTAATTATTGTTAAAATATTAAATAATTGATATATTTAATAAATTAAATAATTTATTTTATTTTAACTATTTAATTTATTAAATAATCAATTATTTAAATATTTTAACTATTAATATCCGTTTCTTGCATATTAACTATTTAAAACTATTTAAAACTAAAGTTGCATCCATATCTATTTCAAGTATTGCAAATATTATAAATATTATAATAGATAATATGGTTATGTAATACTCCCTCCGTCCCAAATTATAAGAGAAAATTACTTTTTAGATTCATTGAATATTTAATGTATCTGGTCTGTATATAGACCAGATACATTAATTATTCAATGAATCAAAAATGTAAAATTCTCTTATAATTTGGGACAGAGGGAGTATATACATATGCATTGCAAATGTTAAACAAAATATTGGAATGGCTCAGTGGATAAGTATTTAAGTTAACATAGAAAGGTCTTGGGTTCAAAATTCATTGACGCCAATTATACCAACAGAGAGTGAAGCATTGATGCCTGCAGGTCTTACACAGGTACATAAGATTGAGATGATAGATAAAGCTAGAAGTCTCCAGGGAGCTTTGCTCCTGTTGAGTTCATTATCCAGATCCTAAGATACTATTATTTTGGATGAACTCCAAACGGCGGTGAAATCCAAAGAATTTTCAAAGTCAAAAGATTTGAAGATTGAAGATAGTGGCGAAGTCTTAAATGTGTCAATAAGAAGAGGTGAGCGTAAAGGGGTGTTCTAATCAAATAGTTCTGACAAGTCAAAGAAGATTCAGTTCAAGCTGTAGTTACCTTGGATGAGGAAAGTTATGAGGATGTCCATGTACTAGTAGTAGAGAGTTTGGAAACTGAAGATAGTTGGGTGATTGACCCAGGTTGCTCTTATCAGTTCAAGCTGTAGTTACCTTGGATGAGGAAAGTTATGAGGATGTCCAGGTACTAGTAGTAGAGAGTTTGGAAACTGAAGATAGTTGGGTGATTGACCCAGGTTGCTCTTATCACACGTGTCCAAGAATATAATACTTTGAAACTTTGAATATGGTGCAAGGTGGAGTAGTTCCCCTTGCTGATAATAAGACTTGCAAGGTTCATGGTATTATTATGGTCAGATTTAAACATGGAGTGTTGAAGAATTCACATGATGAAGTGATTATTGATAAAGGTTCTAAAATATGTGGTCTATATATTTTAGAAGGTGAAAATATTGTCATTCATTCATCAGTAACTAGTGGAGGTTTTAATGACAAGGAAAAACTATGGGATTTGAGTTTATGGCGTTATGAATGCCTTAAGAAAGTTCTAGACGAGTATAATGAATTTTGCAGAAATCAAAGGATAAAAATGCATGTTACCGCTGAGTTGTTATTGAGTTTTTGGGGAATAATTGAGGTTAAGATAACTTATTTCGTTGGTAAAAATTTCTTCAGAGGAAGAATAGTGAAAACCAAGGGAGAAACCTGGTAGAAACTATAACGGAGGAAACTCGATTTGGGGGAGGGCTTCCTACTATGAATGCTAGTAGTAATGAGGGAATGGTTACAGAGATATCTGCTTATCATTTGACTCGTGATAAGGTAAGAAGGGTTAATGTAGCATCTCAAAAGGACGGTTATGCTAGCCTTGGATATTATATTTTTAATGTGCTTGAAACACTGCAAAATAATAGAAGAATCACCTTCAGAGAGGCAATTGAAAACAGGTGGAGTCAATGGTGTTTGAAAAATCATACTTGTAGGCTTGTTAAATTATCTAGGTAGAAAAAGGTAATTGCAAACAAGTGGATGCAAGTGGCGAGATCAAGATTCAAGGGTTATTTAAATTTGATCAATGTTATTGATTAGAGTTTCAACCTGGTAGAGATCAGTAATGTTGTTGATGGTTAAATTGGTATCAACACAGTTTAAAGTCAAGGTGGATATTGTTGAAGTATGCCTTAAAAACCTTTATTGATGAAGGGAATGAAAATATGTTTTGAGATTGTTAGAAATTAGAAAATTAAAAGGTATTCTAGTCCGAGTGGTTTACGGGTATCGAACTCGGTTGGTTCGGTTCTTTGATCATTCATTAATGTTAGAATATTATATATATATATATATATATATATATATATATATATATATATATATATATATATATATATATATATAGAGAGAGAGAGAGAGAGAGAGAGAGAGAGAGAGAGAGAGAGAGAGAGGAGGGATATTCTTACTCCAGGAGTAAGTTATTAAAACTTACTCCTCATTATGACCATTAATTCTTTTCAATCAAATGATTAAAATTAATAAGTAATTAAATATGGAGAGAGAAAAATAATACTAATTAATTTTAATCATTAGATTGAGAAGAATCAATGGTCATGATGAGGAGTAAGTGTTGATAACTTACTCCTGGAGTAAAAACATCCCTCCTCATATATATATATATATATATATATATATATATATATATATATATATATATATATATATATATATATATATATATATATATATATATATATATATATATATGAGGAGAGATCAAATTACACCCGAAGAGTTACACCACGAGTTACACTCGTTCAATAACTACATCTCGAAATAATATTTTTTAAATTCAACCGTTGGATTGAAACATAATATCATATAGATCATACCTAAAAAGTTTGAGCTAAATCTATAATGATTTACTATATCATCAAGATATCCAAAGATTAACGTCAAAATGAGCTTTCATATAACGTTAATTTTGATGTTATTCAATGACATAGTAAATCATTATAGATTAAGCTCAAACTTTATAGGAATGATCTATATGATATTATGTTTCAATCCAACGGTTGAATTTAAAAAATATTATTTCGAGATGTAGTTATTGAACGAGTGTAACTCGTGGTGTAACTCTTCGGGTGTAATTTGATCCCTCCTATATATATATATATATATATATATATATATATATATATATATATATATATATATATATATATATATATATATATATATATATATATATATATATATATATATATATATATATATATAAAATAGTCTAAGAGATATTATAAGATATTTATAATATTTGAGAGATGTTATAAGAATATAATAATATCTTTTATTCTAACAATTAAGGAGATATTTTTTGGGATTTTTTGAAATTTGGATATTATAAATATGTATCTCTTCTGTTATTATAGTGTGACAAATTTAGAGCTTTAGTGAAATGCGGAGAAATAAGAGTTTAGGGAATTCTAAGAGGAAACTTAGAAAGACAAATTTTTGGGAAACTTTTGGAGTTATCTAAGGGGATTGAGAAATACTTCTAAACACATTGGATTTGAGTGATTCTTATATTGAGAGTTGGAGAGGTTGGAAAACACTTGGGGGTAAAAAATAGAGTTTGTTCTTTGGGAACTGCAAAGACTATTTTCTTGTAACTCATTTGTAATCTCTTATAACAACTTTCTAAGTAAAGTGAATTAGAGAGCTGGTCTCTCCTCCAGAGTAGATCGTTTGATCGAACTAGGTAGACAAACCTTCATCTTTTTCTCGCCTTATTATGTTATATTATTTGTGTGCAGCTTATTATTGCTGTAGACAATTCATTTTGATTGCTACTTTATTTGCCTTATATTGAATTTTGTCGTAATTCATAAGATTCACAATAATATATATATATATATATATATATATATATATATATATATATATATATATATATATATATATATATATATATATATATATATATATATATATAGTGAGAATAGCTAAGTTATATGAAAATGTGAGAATGAATTTAAACCATTAGATTTTCAAATAAATGGTGAAGATTATATGTCATTCTTTTTTTTCTCTCCTCCGTCATTTATTTTAATAATGTAGGAGAGAGAAAAAAAGAATGACACATAATCTCTATCCTTTATTTTAAAATTTAATGGTTCAGTTTCATTATCATATAACTTATTCATTCTCATAATATATATATATATATATATATATATATATATATATATATATAATACGAACATGATCAAATGACACCTAGGTGTCAAACATAGTAACATGACACCTCCGATAAATTTTTACCGCATATTTGATAACAAAATTCATCGTTGGATTAAAAGTTATTATCATATAGATCATGTGTATAAAATTTAACATCAATCGGAAATCATCTGACATGTTAACGAGATGCACAAAAATTAACGTCTTACAAAACGTCATGAAAACCGTTAATTTTAATATTCTCTTTAACATACCAAATAATTGTTAATTTATGTAAAATTTTATATGCATGATCTATATGATAATAAATTTCAATCAAACGATGAATTTTATCATACGAACATGGGGTGAAGATTTATCGTAGGTGTTATGTTACTAAGTTTGACACCTTGGACAGGTCAAATGACACCAATGTGTCTAAGTTTAATTTGACATCAAATCTCAAACGTTAAAAAAATTGATTTAACCGTCATATTAAATAAAATAAAATAATAAAAAATATAATCTATTTTTCTTTCTAAAAAATAAACTATTTATATGATCGCTCGATCGATTACTATTAACAGTTAAAATTTAGAGTCAAATTAAACTTTGTCTGACACTTTTGTGTCATTTGATCATATTCCATATATAGAAGATCAAATGACCCTAATGTGTCAAACTTTATAAATGACACACATGATAACTCTTTATCGCAAATTCGTATAACAAAATCAATTGTAGGATTGAAAGGTAACATCACATATATCATGTCCTTAAAATTTAACATCAATTTGAAATTGTTTAATATATCAACGAGATGCATAAAAACTAAAGTCTTATAAAATTTTAACAAAACCGTTAATTTTGTATTTAGTTTGTGCCAAGAGCTATTTCTTATCAGCAATGTTATCTTGACACCACTTTCTACACCAAATACCTACACTGTATATACTGTTCAGCGTATTCATACGGTGGACAATATTTTTTATTAAATATTTATTTTTAAATTTTATTTTATAACAAAAATATAAGGTTGTGTCATTAACCAACTTCACAATTGTATTAACCACAAAAATATACGTCATTAACCATTTATTTTACTTATAATTCATCAATCACTTTCAATACTTCATTAACCATGTTATGAACTATATTAATCAACTTTATACAAACTATTAACCAAAGTCTGAACAATATACATATTAACTTTTTATATCAGAATATATATTAACCAAACTTTGAACCGTATTAACCAAGTTTTAATATTTCATTAATCAAAATAATTTTAAAGAAAATAAAAATATATATCAAAAATTTAAAATAATAATAAAAACACTGTTCACATATTTGTGAAAAGTGTATTGGGTGTAGATGTATGAAATTGGTGTCATGATATCATTTCTCATTTTTTTTTATTTATCACCACCGATTTAATCCGGTTTGGAGGTCAGTTCTGGCATCATCATTTCTCATTTCTTATTTATAATATTTGCTATTCCTTAACTATATATTTTAATTAATATTACTTGGACTATTTCTAAGTTTAATATTTTTATTTCATAACAATAAATACATTAATAGTAATTTAGTCAAAATATTATTATTTGTTTTGTCTATTATACTTCTTTTAAAAAAAAACTACCAAATGTGTGCTTGAAAAGTTCAAATAGACTATTCATTGTGGAACAGATGAATTTAATGCAAGCAACGATACTAAAATAGCATGTGCAAGTAGTCCAACTTTTATTGCAATGCCAGAAAGAGATGTGACTCATGTAACCGAGTAAATACAAATAGATCCACTCAATATTATTAATATTATCCGATCCGTTTCCATAATATTAATAATTAAATAAAATATATCATGTTTCATAACTACTTTTGTATTTTCTATTGGATTTTAATTCAAAAAATAAATAAAACTCATACATACCCAACCCATAGTGACTTGACTCCAGTCAACTGTCAAAACCATCAAACAACCTATCCCGTTACACCAAGCAATCAAAGGCTCTCTCTCTATCTATAATCGCGGCAAAAACACGAAAGCATCGCACTTGGCAAGATATCAAAAAAGAAAAAAGATAACCAAGAAAGAGACATAAACGGCTTTTTTCGCGCAAATGCGTGAGATACAGCCTCCTCGCTGTATTCTCATTCCCATGCCTCTTTGCCTCGGTAAGTTCCGCAGCTTCCGCTTAATTTCAATTCATCATCATCATACAAAGAAATTAGTTATAATAATCGATTTGATTTAATATGATTTGATTCGAACATGTAGATAGCTTCCTCCGTTAGATTGGATCTTCACCATGGAAAACATTGCCGCGCAATTGAAGCGCGGCATCTCGCGCCAATTCTCCTCCGGTTCGTTACGGAAGACGTTAAGCCGGCAATTCACGCGTCAGGCTTCGCTCGATCCGCGCCGGAACAATCTCCGATTTAGTTTCGGTCGTCAATCGTCGCTTGATCCGATCCGGCGGAGTACTAGCGATGATCAGCCGGAACTCACCGTGCCGGAGAATCTTGACTCCACCATGCAGCTTCTGTTCATGGCTTGCCGTGGTGACGTTAAAGGTGTCGAGGATTTGCTTAACGAAGGCATCGATGTTAATAGCATTGATCTCGATGGACGTACGGCTCTTCATGTTGCTGCCTGTGAAGGTCATGTTGATGTTGCTAAATTATTGCTCAGCCGGAAGGCTAACCTCGACGCTCGTGATCGTTGGGGCAGTACGGTAATTTCGTATTTCACAATTATTGTTCCAACTGTTTTATTGTGAATGATAATTATAATATTATTTTCTCATAATTATTTCGAATTTGTCAATTAGCTCGTGAGTCGTTATCATATTATTGTTTGAATTCTTTGTTTTTGACTTAGTCAATAGCTCATGAATATATTTTTATTTGAATTATTTGTTTTTTGACTTGGTCAAGTAGCTCGTGATCAAATGATTATTTGGATTCTTTGTTTCTATTCACCTATAATATTCTTTTGAATTAGTCAAATAGCTCGTGATCATATTATTATTTGAAATTCTTTGCCTCCTATTACAAAGTTACAGTCATGGTTGCAATTAAGTTTCAAATTTTGATGTTGACGAAAAATGTGGGCAAAAACAGTTGATACAGCCGCAATTACGGTTGTGATGCCGCCATTACCTTTTAAACCTTTTTTTGGCGATTGCAATTGCAGACCATAGTTTAAATCTATTCTATTTGAATTTGATTTTGATTTTTTATTTATGAATGTGTAATGTATGAATTTATAATTCCGCACTCTGCAGGCAGCTGCTGATGCTAAATATTATGGAAATACAGAAGTTTATTATATGTTGAAGGCGCGTGGAGCAAAAGTGCCGGTATGGTACATTTGTTTGAATGTTTATGTATCTATTAGTAATTATTAATGTAAAAAAATATGATGTATTGTTGAATTTCGAAACTTGCTGATTAATCATCTTTGACGTGGTTAGAAAACCAGGAAGACCCCAATGACTGTTGCAAATCCTCGTGAAGTTCCTGAATATGAACTCAATCCATTAGAACTACAAGTTCGGAAGAGTGATGGTATTTCAACGGTATGTTTATTTTAATATTTTTTTGTTTTTTGTTTTTGTTATTATGCTCACTAAAGAAACATACATAGATGTTTGCAATTCCGATAAGTATTCTCTGATTCTGAGCCAAAATAAACGGTGATGTTGATCTCTACTCTAACATTTTTCTTTAGTAATGCATTATGCATGATTAATAAATTGGTAAATGATGGTTACTACAACACATTAAATATTTACTTTGGGTTCTCTATAGCTATAATGTGAATAATTTTTTCAATATTATGTTTTCTCTTTTCCTATTAATGTTTGTAGTTTGGTTTTCTTAAGTGAAATTTTGAAGTGATAATAGTCGGTGCTTAATGTGCTGATGTTCTATGTGTAATGATATATGCAATTTTTTATGGAACTGAGATTATATAAACACGTGACACTAATTAGTTAATTAATGGTACATATTAAAATGACCTGTTTGTGTAGTTCTTCACTCTTGTTTGATCAATCTCTTTGTAGGGGACATATCAAGTAGCTAAATGGAATGGCACAAAGGTTGCAGTGAAGATACTTGATAAAGACAGTTATTCAGATCCTGATACAATGTATGTATTCACCCCAGCTATTGAACATGTTTGTATGATATGTTTCTTGCGATCTAGCCACACAACCAAATTATTTTTTGTTTCTTGACTAAGTTTTTGTCTGAATGCACATATCACCCACTACTTCTGACTTTGATATCTGGTCATGTATGTTCTGGATTGCTGCTTGTTTCTGTAATTTACTACTAAACGCTGGTGCTAAATTTTGACCATTTCTACAATTCACTCAGAAACACTTTCAAACATGAGCTCACATTATTGGAAAAGGTGCGACATCCTAATGTGGTCCAGTTTGTTGGAGCTGTCACCCAAAACATACCTATGATGATTGTTCGAGAGTACCATGCTAAGGTAACTTAACCTCTGCCTCTCTTTATAAAAGGATCATGCTTTTTGCTTTGTTTTTTTGGTGGGGGTGGGGGTGGGGGTGAGAGAGAGAGTGTGTGTGTGTGGGTGCTGACAAAGAGGAGCATGAGAGCTGGTAAAATTTAGCAAATGGAAACACAATTTAAAAGCAGTGTTGTTGTACAGGACTAACATTTCATTGCTCATATTGATGTTTATTTTACAGGGTGACTTAACAGGTTATATTCAAAAGAAAGGGCGTTTGTCCCCATCAAAAGTTCTACGGTTTTCTCTTGATATTGCTAGGCAAGTAGTCATTTTCAGCAGCTATGCTGCATGGAATCTTTGTGAGCATATCTTTGGAAAATCATTCACGTCCATTTTTAATAATATTTTCCCTTATATGATCATTGGTTTCCAAAAGGCGCATTTAGTTGTTCCTTAGCATGCTAGTTTATATTGCACCAATAATTATAAATTTGTCGGACATTCGTCCGGGCTGTTGACAATAGTTATCTAAATTTATTGTTGGCAGGGGCATGAATTATCTTCACGAATGCAAACCAGATCCTATTATCCACTGTGACTTAAAGCCAAAGTAAGACCACTTAATACAGTCTGGTATTGCTTATGAGTGTATTTTAAGTTATATTTTTCTCATTAGGATTACTGTTCCTTTAATATACGAAATTTCGGTAAGGTGCCAGAAATATTTTGCTGGATAATGGAGGACAACTGAAGGTAGCTGGATTTGGCACTGTGAGGTTTTCACTTATCTCACCTGACAAAGCAACGTTAGTACAACCCGAGGCCAACATTGACCCTTCAAGTAAGTTTTTAAGTATTTCCATTCTTTTAATTGGATTTAATCCCAAATCGATTATAGTTTTTTATTCTTCGGTATCCATATTTCTTGCATTAATGTTCAGTTTGATCATAACTGGGTGTTTAACGAACAAGATTTCTGAATACGGCAGGAATTTTCTTTTCAAGCATGAATTATGCATACATGTTAAGATTGGAGATGATAATTTTGATTAATTGACCCAGCTCGGATAAAACCATGAAAATGATAAAATAGACAGTACAGCTACTTATGTAAATTAGATCCGATTGCATCTTAAGTTTGATATCTGCTTTGACTTCTAGGTCAAAACTTGCAGGGGCTTGGAGTTGGGTTTAGTGGGGGGTAGCAGGGGGTTATAGGGTACATTTTTGTGTGATGACCCATCATTTAAGCCATGGTGGTTTTGACCATGCACATTTTTTTCCATTTGGTGAAGCTGCAAAGAGTCATATGTTTTGAGGTTTTGACCGTCTTTTCTCAACTTCTTTAGCTGGGGATATTTTACTGACATTACGGGTGCACTATGTGCAATGAAATGGCTGTATTATTTGTTTATGTGAGACAGAGCACATCTCTCTAACCGTCCCTCATTTATTAAAAGAAATTGGACATTTTATTTTTATATTTTTTTCAAATGAGTAACTAACAATGGCATATTGGTACAAGTGGAAATTGGACACCAAGTGTGGAACTTGTTTATACAATTGTATAGATTACAACTAATGAAAACTGCCTTAAAGGTTTAATGATTTTCACACAAAAGTATTCGTACTTGTGTGTTTTCCTTGATTGGTAGTGCAAATACTCATTCTATCTCAAAAATTAAGTCCCCTGGGACATCAAATGCAAGTAACAAGAAAAAATGCAAACTGTTGATTTCTCCATATTGCCCTCAATTCAACCTTTATTTGAAGAAGTATTTGAATTGATTGAGAAGGTGTCATCAGTGATTGGACAGTATATAATTAAACTTTGTAGAGTTGTATAAGGAGGGACTACCATTCTGAAAGAAAAAGAAGAGAAAAGGGATATGCATTTTACGAAAAATTAAGCGATTTGTATTATTATTTATTTATGTCAGTCTTATAAAAATATTTCAAGATTAGAGTCACCAAAAGTATCTTTCATGGTTCAATTGATGATTTGGGTGTATTTATTTGTAGGCTTGTACGTGGCACCAGAGGTTTACAATGGTGATGTGTTTGATAGAAGTGTGGATGCATATGCTTTTGGTCTCATTGTATATGAGGTACCTGTATTTTGCAGCTCCCATAATATTAATCTTTAATGATGTTTCATACCCCACATTCACCATTTTCTAAGATTGTGTTTTATTGTAAGATTCTAATTTTATGGCTCTGGGCCACTATTTTGCCTTCACAAGGCCCATGAATTTAAATGCTTTCTCTAACTGTTAGCACTGGCATGCACTCAATTACAAGTGGTATAAAACCAAGGTCATGAGTCGAGTTGATCCTCATAAAGGAAATGGGATTGGATTAAATGCTGAGGGACATGATGGGGACTTAAACGATAACATTGTCTCGATTATTCGTGTTTATGTATTGTTTTGCTGACAGTGATATTTAGTGCTTTTATTAGTTGGGATCGTGTTCATAATCATGCTGTTTTTGTAGTTTTTCTAAATGCATTTAGTGTCACCCCTCATCACAGTTATTTGATTTTGGGGCATTGATATTTTTTAATTGTATCATTTTAATCTTCATGTATTGGTTGTTTATTAATTGCTCTTTTTTTTTGTAAAAAAAAATCTTATGACATAGATGATAGAGGGTGTACCAGCCTTCCATCCCAAGTCCGCAGAGGAAGCTTTAAAAATGATGTGTTTGGAAGGGAAGAGACCGCAATTCAAGATCAAAACAAAAAGTTATCCTCCCGATTTGAAAGAGTTAGTAATTCAAAGTAAAAATTAGCTCTTCAATTGAAGTGCGGCATTGGTTTAGAAGTTGTCTAACTATCATGGTGTGTGCAGGTTAATTGAGGAGTGTTGGGATCCAGAACCTGTTGTCAGACCAACTTTTTCTCAGGTTATTGCCCGGTTGGACAGAATTGTTGCAAATTGCTCAAAACAAGGATGGTGGAAAGATACTTTTAAACTTCCTTGGTATGTTTCCTAGACCTATCATCTTCTCGTAGAAATTCTGTGGTTGAAGTCGTAGCTGTAAAGTTTTCATTTATACGTAGATCTCTATTTCTTGTGAACTCAAATTACACTATTGAATAAGGTTCATATCTTCTCGTGTATTGCCTCTGGATGTCTTTGTATAACCTTAGGCTCTTCACAACCCCTAAAACACAGACACACCTTTGTTGTGCTTAGCTCCTCCAGCAAATCATGAATCCAACTCTTCACATAAAGCTATAAATGGAATCTAACATGGTAGCATATAAATTGGTAATTGGTAATTTTAATACTAATAATTACTTTAATTGTTAATTCAATTGATAAGTGGTTATCGAATTTTATCAAAAAAGTGACTGACATATTTTGTCAAAAAAAAAGTGATTTACATAATATACATATAATAACTGCCAACAAGTTTGGTTGAAGTGTATGATGATATTTTATATATTGTATTCTCTCACTTGTATCTTAGAACACTCCTTTAGTCCCACCCCTTGTCATGTGTGTTACTTGTCTGGCCATTTTAATTGAATATGAGCAATCCTGTTGCAGAGATGACTTATATTATTGTATGCTCACTAACATTTTTTTCAAGTTTTCATACAGACTTCCATTTCTGACCTTTCAATATGTGTAGGAAATAAATAAAACGGGATGCACCATTAGAGCAAGGAGGAGATAAAGATCAGAGTTGTATCATCAAAACTGATTTGTGAGCATCATGTTGTTGTAATGTTAATAGCCATTGCAGTTAATTACTTCTGAACTGGAATAATGTGAGGTTGAGTTTGGACATGAGCACGAAAATGTATTCCACAGCTCCATTTCAACATCTTCTCTGTCTACTAGAGGGTCTGAAACGGATTTTCTCTGTAAAATGTATCATAAACCACACATATTTTAGAACATCTATTCTGAGAAATTTTCCAATAAACAATGTTTCATACACTTAGTAGGCGCATCAATCGACGTCCATGTGCTCTGAAAGTTGGAAAAGTGTGCTATAAAGAATATAACACTAGGCCTAATGGAAAATGTTTAATAAACAATATTTTTATTGAAACCTATCATAATTATGGTATGTGGCTTCCCTGTAATTCCATAAGGCAATTTCACAAGTTTTTATCATTTGAACTTAGCTATAGCCTATAGGACTAATTCTCGGTTTGGTTGATGGAGCGAGCAAATTAATCTTTAGTTACTCGTCCTCCCAAATTGGGCTACTCACAGTTCAAACCATGTTTTCTTCATTACAAATGAGACTTCTAAAGTAGTATCCACTCATTGAAACCCCCTCTACAGGGTTTGGTCCATATGATGCAGGAAGTTTTCACAACAAGGAAGCTGTAGTTAAACGTGATTGAATTTTTGCACTTGTCCAGTCTTTACTTACATAGATGAGTGAAAAAACCGACTAGCTAACTCTTCTTTTTGCTCTCACAATATAACATTTATGCATATCCAAATGCTCCATAAAACCATGCTAAAAGTGTCTTCTCATTGGCTTATAAACAATACAGGATTTGAAAACTAATTGTGGGAAAATTGCCAACATAAGTCAGCTTCGGTTCTATTAAGTTTCAAAAATGACAATACGTGCAACATTCTATAGTTAAGATGTATGCCATTGCCAACAATTTTCCATCTTAGTGTTAAAATGTCGTATTCTTGCAACAACAAAAAGAATGCACAAGTGATGATGAGTATAAACTCTTTTTTTAAATTTTTTAAATAGTAACAGCTGGAATTCACCATTTAAAAATGAATAAATAGATATCGTGAATTCGATTCCGCACCCATATATTTAATGTCTTTGGACAGCTACCAATTGAATTGGCTTAACATAACAATGATCTATATAAATTACACTTTTAATTGAGTTTCTAAATATTTTACTATCCTCTTTCCATATGAAAGAGGGATGATATAGATTGGGAACAGAAAAACTAACCAAAGCTAGAACATTGAGAAATATGGGTAAAAAAAAGTATTTATTCAAACCCTCACATTGGATAATGGAAAAAATTTGGAGTATTAATATAAATATAAAGAATTAGTTTGAGATTTCTTTATAAGAATAATGTGCTTTTGATAGTTGTGTATTATGTGAAGGTTTAGAAAAAATTTAAATTTTTCCAATGAAAAATTATACTTCAGAGTTTCCAATTTTTTTCCAAAAATTATACTTGAAAGGATTCTCAATTTTTCAAAAAAAAATTGTAATTGAGTGAATGTTAGTAGGAAATTTCTCAATGCACTCATATAGGGTGAAAATATCACTGAAAACCCTAAAATACCCTTCGGATATGCATATTCGAACACACCTTTTTCATATTTTTAAGATGTTAATTCTCTGGTTTTTGGTTGGCATTATGTTTGGTAAAACTAACTTATGTGAATATGTTGAAGAAGATGTTCTATCTTTAACTAAGCAGACATGTGGAACAAAGATATCATATTCTGGATCATTCGACATCGTGTCCAGGACGGTTGGGTTGGGCTTTTTGGATATGTACGTTACAATTACAGAAGATTCAAGGAATGTTATGCAATCCTATGTGGCGCTGAATTTGAGGATAAAAGATTTTACCTGTTGTCAACATATTTTGATTGGTTTTTAAATTTGGAGAAGATTTAGAAAACTAGTATTTGAAGGCCTATCTTCATGGAGAAGATTATTGAAGATTTTCTAGAGTGCCATGCAGCGATTTGAAGCCTAAATTCAGTCCAGAAGATTGTTATATATAGCAAGCATCAAACCTATTATTTTGCGGGAACTTACATTGTAGTTTGTTAGGGTTTGTGCAGTCTTGTCTATTGAGAATCACTCCTATATCATATTGATAGAAGAGTTTGGTGTTTTCATTGAGTTGTAAGTTTTGTGTTCATTCTTAAGTTTGTAAGCATTGAGTGACTGTGCTTTAGAAGTGTGTCTTCTATTATTTGTAATTGTATTGAGGAGGATTTGAGGTGGGCCTCATACCTAGGTGAGTCTTAGGTAGAAGTTAGCACGAGTAGTGATTAAGTGAGAAGTTGTAAGCGGGGGGAGTTTAGCTTCAAATTGATACTATCATAGTTGACTTCTCCTTGGCTTAGTAGCCCCAGAGTAGGTATTATTGATACCGAACTGGGTGAGCAATTACTTGTGTTCTTTATTGATTTTGCACTGCACTTTTATAACTTGTCTTTGTGTGTGTTTGAAAAACGTTGTCTCGACATCCTTTAGGACATTTGTGATATGAATGCCAGAATATGTACCAATGGGTCTGGATCCTCGATCCAGCCCAAATATGTACCAGTGGCCAAGTGCTGGGGGCATTATATAAACCCTTTCATGTGAGAGGGTCAGGTAACTCAATTTGAAACCCTAAAAATATTCAAACATATTTGTGCTCCTACTTACTTTAGCATCGGAGTGCCTTACAGGTACACCCCCTCCTCATCATCATCAACATTATGCTTGAAGCCGCTGGCCCACCTTCTGGTTCTGATCAACTGGTAGGATCAATATTTAAGGGATAATGTTGTTGTAGTAGAGATATGAAAAAAGTTCAAAAGTTTGTTTATTGTTTTCTTCCTTTGCAATCATAGATCTATCTTAGTGTTAATGCAGTATATCATTGGTGCTTTCGTATATTAAATTAATGTCTCCCAAGTCTACAAATCCATCCTCTAAGGACATTGAGATGTCATTCAAGCAACTCATTTACATATTGATGATATCATCAAGCACACTCATCATCAAATTGATAAGAGATTTCAAGTTGTTGGTCGTAATCTAAAATTGGAATTGGGAAATATTCACACTAGAATAGATAATTAGCAGCAAACATTGGACTTTAGGCATGTGTATTTGTCGAGAATATAGGTGTGTATGGAAATGTTTTAAAAACCGGTTTAAACCGACCAATTGAATCGGTTGAACCTTGAACCGTTGTCTAATCCAATTCGGTTTGGATCAATAAACGGTTAGGTCTATAAAATTGGGATAAAATTGCTTCAAGTGCAAAAAAAACAAAATAACCGTAAAATTGGGATAAAATTGCTTCAAGTGCAAAAAACCAAAATAACCGTAAAATTGGGGCCGGTTTTGGTGAAACAGACGATTCAAAAAATCAAAGATAATTTTTTTATGTTTTACTTCATTTTATTTCTTTGTTTAAATCTAAAAAGTTAATTATAGCAAACATTTAAAATGGTATAGATGGAAAATAAAGAATAAAATTAAAAGACACTAGACAATGTAAATGTAAATAGAAAGAGAAGAAATAATGCAATATTTGTGGACACTGGATAACTGATGTTGGTCTTAAAAGAGATGTGAAAAATTATACTGATGAAGAACTTATGGCTTTGAGTTAAACAATTAGGAAAAATATATAAATATTGATCTTTAACTAATTTAATGAGTTGTTATTGGGTCTTACATTACATTCTTCTTATTTTGTAAGTTTGTTTATTAGTATTGTATTTGTTTGAGAATTTTAATTTACAAATTATGATATAAATTAATTTTATTAGGATATTTAACAATTTATTTATTTAGTTTAAATTTAATATACGGTTCAACCACGGTTGAACCGGTTGAACCGATTCAAACCATGACCCACATGTTTTAACGGTTCTTTCTCTGGTTTGGTTTTTAAAACTTTGGTGTATGGTAACCCTACGCGGGTACGGGATACTCAAAAGCCTTTGTAGTTAAGGGTGGTTAGAGCTTGCTCACGGTGGTGAGAGACCCCGTCTGTTGATGTTTTACGGTGGTATGAAAGGGCTAGCTCACATGAGGTGAATGACTTTGTGCTTATGCATTATGCTGGGTAAATTGTGATTTGTCCTTTGCTGTAGAGGATAAAGGTATTTATAGAGGCTCTTGGGCCTAGGATTTTATAGGGACTTGTAACCATCCACTTGGTCAATGGTTGACTATTGAATCCTTGTTTCTAAAGAGAACACAAATCAATGTGTTAACATTGACTTCCCTTTAACTGAGGAATATATTTTCCCATGTTTCCTTTTACTAGGCGAGTAAGGACAGTATTTAAGGAGAGACAGTTCCTAATGGGAGTGACATATATGTGTAGATCCTTCAAAGGGTTACCACTCTCTGTCCTTACTAGGCCTTTTACAAATATATCACTACACAGTCCCTCAGACACAATGGTTTTGACAAAGGGCGAAATACTTTTAACTACATAGCGTTTGGGCATTATGATCATGTGTTGATCTTGACGGGCGAGACTTCAAGTCCCTCAATCGAGGTGTTAAAAATTTCAAAGGGAACTTCTATCAAACCCTCAGACAAGACTTTTGGTTAAGTCTCTTAGGCTAGACTTCACTCGTGCCTCTTGTGTGATACTTATATGTCGTATCCCTCCTGAGGAAACTCCAAGTCTCTCAAGCGTGGAATTTAGATAAGTCTGTTTGATTGGAACTATTAGTCCCTTAGGCAAGGTTATACTGAGCCTGGTTGGTGAGACTTCAAGTCCCTCAGGAGAGGCGTTGGACCTCTCAGGCGATACTTGTATCAAGCCCTCATACAAGACTTTAGGTTAAGTCTTTTGGGATAGACTTCGATTGCGCCTCTTGGACGATACTTATATGCTAGATCTTGCATGAGGAAACTGTAAGTCTCTCAGGCGGGGAGTTTAGATAAGCCTATTTGATAAGATCTATTAGTCTCTCGTGCAAGGTTATACTGAGCCTGGATGATGATACCTCAAGTCACTCATGTGAGGGGTTAGTTCTCTCGGGCGAGACTTTTATCAAGCCCTCAGACAATACTTTAGGTTAAGTATCTTAGGATAAACTTCAATCGCGCCTCTTGGGCGAAACTTATATGTCAGATCTCGCCCGAGGAAACTTCAAGTCTTTCAGGAGGGGAATTTAGATAAGCCTATTTGATGGAAACTATTAGTCCCTCATGCGAGGTTATATTGAGCCTGATTGACAAGACCTTAAGTCCCTGAAGCAAGGTTATAGTGTGAATACACCTATTATTTCACCTACTACCCCTATGTTCACTCATGCTAGCCTCGTCCCTACCCACACAACCTCACACTCAAACAGTAACACATACCCTAATACAACTGCTACATTGAGAAACACGACATCACAACCACCACCACCATCTTCATTCCCTCCTCAATCCTTTATGGGATTCCTCTACATAAATCCCCCAAATATATTTTCAAACACACCATTTTATTATATTCCCACTTCCGAACAGTATCCCTCATCGCTTATTCCTCAACATACTCAGTAAACCCCATTTAGAATCCAAAATTGAAACTTGTTATGTTTGATGATTCTGACCCCTAGAATGGTTGTTTCAAGCTTAACAGTTTTTTTTAAATTTTTTTATCAATTTCCCCCTGAAAATCATATGTCATTAGCTGCATTTTATATGAAGGACGAGGCTTTATGATGATTTAAATGGATGCACCAGAATCATCTGTTGTCGGATTGATTTTCCTTTACAAAAATTTTAGAATTGCGATTTGGGCCCTCAACAAATGAGAATAATCAAGCACAATTGTTTAAGTCGAAACGAGATGGTTCTGTTGTTGATTATCAAACTAAATTTGAGAAGTTAGAAAATCAAGTTGCGGTATTGCCTCAAGAAGCTATTCTTAATTGTTTTATTTCAATTTTAACACCTGCTATTGGAAATGAAATGACCATTCATAAACTATTGTCAATTTCTCAGGCAATTGACCTTGCAGAACTCATTGAATTCAAACTCAAAGATGTCAAGCCAAAATTCCACAAACCCTTCTCATCCCCCTTTCATTCGCACAAACCCTACCTATTAAATCCCATATATCACAAAAGCCCAAAAACCATCTCTTCCACATAATGCTCCAAATACTAAACATCATACCACATCCTAACCACCTAAACTTCTCATTAGACGCTTATCACAAACTTAATTACAAGAGCGACAAACACAATTTCTTTGTTATAATTGTGATGAAAAGTTTGTTCTGGGACACTATTGTGCTTCTAGTAAGTTTCTCCTACTCTTGGTAGAGGAAGAAACACAACAACCATACCATTTGGAAGAGTTAATTATTGAAGCAGAAGCTGTCGATCTGGATCTTAGTGATACTTATTCCAAATTTTCACCTTAGATTTTGAATGATCAATTTCTCCCCAAACTCTTAAGTTTCAAAGACTAATTGGAGGACTTCATGTGATGGTTCTCGTTGACATATGAAACATTCATAATATATTGCAACCTCGCAATGCACAACATCTAAACCTAACAGGCGGACTGATTCCACAATTTTCAATGATGATTGGTAATAGATCTTATTTACAATATCAAGGCATATGCAATAATGCTAAAATCACTACAAGATCAACCTTTCAACTTACTTTTTTACTTATTATCCATTGAAGTGCTGACATGGAGAAGGATTCAGGATGAGTTAACCAAACTCTCCTGAATAGTATGGGATTAACTACCCCGTCCCCCCCACTCCTCGAAGCAGTTGTTACTTTTTGGTGATCTAAAATCAAAGCCTAAGAGCTCTTATAAATACCTCAACCTTAAGAGCGAGGAAGACAATCTGATATTTACGCAAATATTACATACACATAATTTCTCATTTTTCTACGTGTACTAACTCTAAATTCCACAACAAACCTTAAAAATCTTTGGTAACTCTTAATTACTAGAGATAATCACTTTTTTTTTTAATTTTCTTAATAAATAATAATAAGAGTTTAATTTATATGCATTGATAGTGTAAAATCATTTTACACTATCATCCAATAGAAAACTAACAAAGTGTCTTGTCATTAAAAGAATTTTTAATATAAAGTGTGATTATTCTGATACAAGGTTGTGATTGGTTGACAGTGTAAAATAATTTTACACTGTCAGTGTATGAACCTTTTTCTCTAATAATAATAATAATTTTGCCTAAAACTACTTACTTTAATTTTGATATTAATAATAAATAACTTGACAAATATACAATATAAATATATTTTAAATTTGGGAAAGGATAACGAGTGTCCCATGGACACGGGTTAATAGTAAAAAAAATAAACAATACTTATATTTAATATTTGTTTTATTAAAATTATTTGTATTTAATATATTAAAAATTAAAATAAATAATTTATTTAAATTATTTTTATATGAAATATTTAAAAAGTGTTTGTGAGACACTAGTTAACATGACTCTTTAAATTTTTACTTTATGATTTTTAATTTTTTTTTTTGAAAAGCAAAATGAATTTTATAATAAAAGAGGGCTAGCATAAGGAATGTGGTCCAGTTTCAATAAGTGTAACCCAGTGATCTAATCTATCACTTGCTCGAGTTTTAAAAGATTGGTCGATTGTATATGAAACACCGAATCGGCTTGAGCAACAAGTCAAAAAAGAAGGATCCACATCACCCTGCAGACTCTTATTCAAAGGGCGAAAAATGAATAACATGTCATTAACAAGGACAAAATCGTAAAAAAACACCCAATCCCCTCTTCCACTGCACAAGAAAAAAAAAAAAAAACTCCTTAAACCTCTCTTCCATCTCCATTTCTGGTGGCGCTGTTTCTTCTTCACTCTTTCTCTCTTCATTCTTCCTCTCAACTTCTTCTAGTAAGCTCAATCTTCATCTTCTCAATTTCATTTTCTCAATCCTCGCTATTTTCTTATATCTTCTCTAAATCATTACGTATTAGTATATGATCGATACTTTAGGTTATAATCTAATTTAGAATCGTAACTTAGATGTGTTTTTTCTTGTTGAAGATTGTTTAGCTTTACAATGGCTTCGAGAGCGATTTTAAGAAGAAGAAGCAATTTCATTCATCAATACTCCAACGCTTCGGGAGCTTCGATTTCATCTTTTCACTCTCCGTTACGTTCTTTCACTACAAAACCTAACACTCCTCAATCGAACGGTACCAATGAAATTTCACGGTACAAAGAGGAATTACTCAATTTCACGGGTTTCCGTGGTGATTTTAGGAGGTTGAGATTGAATGAGTCCATAGGTGTGAGGTTTTTGTCGCAGTCGTCGTCGGCGGCTGCTGCGAAGAAAGATGAAGCGGAGAGTGATGATGTGGTTGGGAAGAAGCGGAAAGAAGCTTCTCCGGAAGAATGTGATCAGGCGGTTGAAGGTTTGACCACTGCGAAAGCGAAAGCTGCTATGGCAAAACGTTCGCAGGAGTCGCAGAAAGTTGTGCAGAGTGTTTTGCAGCGAGTTAGGGCTGTGTTTTTGGGGATTGGTCCAGCGTTGAGGGCGGTTGCTTCCATGAGTAGGTTGGTCACTCCTTTTCCATGATGCCAAGTATTGCTCAATTACAAATATTATTTTTTTTTTCTGCAAGGGTAGATGACTAGAATTGCAGTTGGGATTATTAAAAATTACGTACATACTTTCCTTTGAAAGTGTATATGGTTTTAAATTGCACTGGTGATTATAAATAAATTGCACTTGCAATTATAAAAATTGCAAACATCCTTGATTTCAAAATGCATTTTGTGCTTATGAATATTGCAGATATTTTATTTCACAGTTACAAATGAGATTATAGCAATTAGTGATGATTTATGATTTTAAATTGCATTTACAGTGATGTTGAGATCATATAGATTACAGATGTCTTGTGGTTTTAAATTGTGGTTACGGCTGTGTTGTGGTTGTTGAGAATTATAGATTGCAGATTGATGACGGCTTCAGTTTGTGGATACTTTGAAAACTATAATATTGTGGGCTGCAATTTGAAATCATGATTTATGCTTGGTGATTCTGACTTTTGGTTTCCTGCAGAGAGGACTGGGCCAAAAAACTTGTTCACTGGAAAGGGGAGTTCATATCAACGTTGCAGCATTACTGGTTGGGTTGCAAACTGCTGTGGGCTGATGTGAGAATCAGTTTAAGGTTGTTGTTGAAGCTTGCTAATGGAAAGAATCTCTCTAGAAGGGAGAGACAGCAACTGACACGGACTACAGCAGATATCTTCAGGCTAGTTCCTGTTGCTGTTTTCATTATTGTCCCCTTTATGGAATTCCTCTTGCCAGTGTTTCTTAAGGTGTTCCCCAACATGTTACCATCAACATTTCAGGACAAGATGAAAGAGCAGGTAATTGCTAAGAATGTTTATGCTCTTCATCCATTCTCTCTGCGTATTATGTTTGCTCATGATAAACTGAGCGTACATATGTTTACATGACAATTGTTCTCTCATCTCTTGTTGAAAATTTTGTGCCATTCAAGAATTTTTGAATCATTATGTCTGTTACCAAAGGAAAAATAATAGTATAACTAAGCCACTGCAAGGCACGTGCAAGCCAGTTCTGGCGGCCCTATGTAGAGGACAGCTCCTGAAGATCAATGTTGGCATAATTTCCTTTTTGTCACTAATATGCATCTTTGGTTGCTAATTGCAGATGAATATATGCTAATATATATGCTGTTTTCTGGCAGTCATGGGTCATGCACAGTGATTACCTTTATTGGAAACTTTTGTTTTCTAACGCGACCATCAATAATATTGATACTAACCCGTATATATAAAAAATGTATTTGTATTATTAATTTGTGGCTGTGATGAATGCGCGGGATTTTGATAGTCCATTGTTGGGTGTTTGTGTGACTTAGTTGTTCAAATGTGTAGGAAGCATTGAAAAGGAGACTCAAGGCAAGAATAGAGTATGCAAGGTTTCTCCAAGATACAGTCAAAGAAATGGCAAAAGAAGTTCAAAACTCTCGTAGTGGAGAACTAAAGAAAACAGCTGAAGATCTTGATGGCTTTTTAAACATGGTTAAATATTCATCTTAACAGATCCTTTATCAGTCTTTTTTCCCAAATGTCTTTTGTTATATTGTCATATATGTACCCTTTCTTTTCCTTTTGCAGATTAGAAGGGGTTCAAGTGTCTCTAATGACGAAATTCTGGGCTTTGCTAAGTTGTTTAATGACGAGCTTACTCTAGATAATATAAACAGGTCAGTCTCTTAACTCTGTTTCACTTCAATATGCTTTTTTCATTCGCTGTGAGGTCGTATTGTGATTTTCAACTGCGTCTTCATTATATGTAGGCCTCGATTAGTAAACATGTGCAAGTACATGGGCATCAACCCTTTTGGCACTGATGCATACTTACGATATATGTTAAGGAAACGTTTGCGGAGGTAAGGCATTTTTCATACTGCTTTTTATAACATTTTTATTTTACTTTTTGATTGCAAGATGAGATGGAAATTTATTGTAATAAAATCTGGAAAAGTTTAAGAATGTTCTCTGCTAAGAATGATCCTTTGTTACTATTAGGAAAGAATCAATATAGCTAGTCTCCCCTTCTTACTATTTTATTAAAGAACACTTATCCAGCTGCTTTAGTATGGTACACCATTCATTCTGGTGTTATAACTATGATTTATGTTACAAGTGCAAAAACTCAACCAAACAGTTTATTAACCTTTTGAGCTACTTCAATTACCACTTACTCTGCGACCACATGATTGTGTTTACATGCAACAATTCCCCTTTTTGTTAGCATTAAGGAGGATGATAAGTTGATTCAAGAAGAAGGTGTAGATTCTCTTTCAGAAGCTGAACTCCGGGAAGATTGTAGAGAGCGAGGCATGCTTGGGTTGCTTTCTGTTGAAGAAATGCGCCAACAGGTTTTTGTGCTGTGAACAATTTTATGCTTACTTGTGTTATATTGTAGTACTGGATCTGGATGAAGATAGTGCGAGTTTGCAACATCAGTTTTCACGAATATCAAATGTTTCTGTGGTATTTCTATTCTAAAATATGTTAACTTTTTTGTCAGCTTCGAGATTGGTTGGACTTATCTTTGAATCACTCTGTACCATCATCTCTTTTGATACTTTCAAGGTAATTTTAGCCGAGGCTCCTTTGTTGTGAAAAAATAATTAAAAATTAAAGATCCTGCTGGATATGCATTTGAATCTTGCTTGGTGACCTTTATAGGGCATTTACTGTGGCTGGGAAATTGAAACCAGAAGAAGCTGTACAGGCTACAATTTCTTCTCTCCCTGATGAGGTTGTAGATACTATACAAGTTACATCTTTACCTTCTGAGGATTCTGTCTCAGAAAGGCGGAGGAAACTGGAGTTCCTTGAAATGCAGGAAGAACGTATTAAGGTAAAACGTGGAATTGCATTGCTCTTTTGAAGGTTGTATTTTTTCATTAGGATGACAAAGTTGTTCGGTTATCAGTTTCTGATATTTCCTTTGATTCATGTGACAATTACCTATAAAATACATTAAATAATCTATGTTATAAAATAGTCTTTTCAATATTTTAATGGGCATAATTCTATTGGAGTTTAATAATACGAAGGTAAAAGAATAGAAGTTTCAGGTATTGATACGTAGAGTTCACCACAAAGATCATTTTCTAGGGTTTAAAGGCTTCATATTGATTAGTAATTAAAAGCTGGCAACTTTATTTTGAATCAAGATTTCACGGCTCCAAACACGGTGATAAATAATATAGTATTATAATTAAAATGCAGGAGGAGGAAGAAAAAGAAGGGGTGGAGCCAGCAAGAGTTGATACCGATTCTAGTCAAGAAGATAAGGCCTTGAACGAGATGAATATTTCAACGGCAAAAGAAGCACATCAACTCGCTAGAAACAGAGCAGTGGAAAACAAAGAGCAGTTGTGTGAAATTAGCCGTGCATTAGCTGTTTTATCTTCTGCATCGGTGAGAGTTTAATGTTTGGAACTCTCGATTGCTACAATTGATGAATTACTTCAATGCATGCTAATGCCATTTATTGTGATGGCAGTCTGTAAGTACAGAGCGTGAAGATTTTCTGAGGCTAGTTAATAAAGAGGTAATTTGAAACTTTTAATACTCCGTCATTTGCTTTTAAGTCTTCTATATATTGCATTTAATAGGTTAAGTTTCTGCACGATTTTGAATAGTTACCTCTAAATCAGTTGATGTTTTTCTCTGTTACGTTACAGGGTACATTTATAATTTCTTATATTAAAAGTTATCGTATTTGATTTTTAAAGTTGGCCGACATCCTATTTCATTTTCTTTTTAATGTTTATAGTAGAATTTGGCTTGAGCTTTACCCAACCGCAAGAGCTAGCACATGCGATAATGATTTATCCCCACTTATATCAATATCTCAGCCATATCACTAGTCAATATGGATCTCCAACACACCCTTTTCATGTTCAAGACTAGACACTTGAACTGTGAAATTTGTAGGACTAGACATCCACTAGTGGCCCAACAACGAATCTAGACAGGCTTTGATATCATCTAAAAATTTGAGCTTGAAATTAAGTCAATCCTAAACCTAGCTCATGGGGGTGAGGTCTTCCGTCCCTTATAACCACCATATTGATCATATCACAAATCAATGTGGAAAGTCCAAGATTATACATTTAATGTGTGTTTGGTAACACGGTAGCAGACCGCTACCTCGCGTTTTGAGGCCTTTCCGCCGCAATTTCCCGAAGCTCCAAAAGTTAGCTTCATTATAACGTGCGGTTCTACCGTGATATTTTAAAATACCAAACACATGTTTAGAGTAAAATTCATTTAGACTAGGTATGAGTACATAGTTATATCACGTAACTGATTTTATTTTCTTTTTTTTTGTAAAATGTGAAATCAACCCAATCTAAATGTCAAATCATTTAATATTATCCTGATGGCGATATGTACTTAAATTCTTATTATTTTGACTTTCAAAGGCATGCAATCCAATATTAGTATACTTATTTTTTGCCAATATGTGGTGCAATGAAATATCCATTTGTTTATGACTTACGGGTGTAATTTTGTACACTTGATCTACTTCATGAAAAATTTCCATCCAATGGATTTGAATTTTAAATTTATCATTTATAAACAAATGGGTAGTTAAAAAAATCATCAAAAAAAGTTATTCAATAATAATCAAGAATGCCAAGATTTTCCCTAGGTCAGTATATCTAGACGCACACAAAAGCGTATGGTGTCAAGATTCAGTGACACCAAGTGCAAGTCTCAAACATCTAATAACATTTTATAGAATATGACCTTAGCAAAATTTTTAAATTGTAAAATTTATTTTCCATAAGACTCTATTGATGCGTTATATCTTGCACTGGGGTTATCAGCCTACCTCAACATCTTTGGTAGTGGGGTTAGGGTCAAAGACATTGCACATATAAAATATAAATGTTCAAATATCATTTACAAATCAAAATGCAATAATATAAATTAATTAAACCTACTTGGTGTTTCTTACACAATTGCATATATTTGATATTGTCGGTACCCAATTTTTAGAAGGGCAACCTGTGGCTATTGAGCTTCCTCTGTAGCGAGGACTAGGGGAAAGTTGGACCCATTACAAATCTATAGTAGGTAGCCTTAGCATCTGCAAGAGAGTAATTCTATCACATCGCATGGTAGCAATTTTAACAGTTGTACCAAGGCTTCCATTCGGTTACTCAATGGGTACGCTTTAGTTGGTTAAACAATATTGAGCTTTTGACACAATTATAGTATGTAGACCTACTTAGCATTTGCAAGAGACTAATTCTATCACATGGTAGCAACTTCAACAGTTGTGCCAAGGCTTCCCTTAGGCTTACTCAATGGGTGCGGCTTAGTTGGTTAAACAATATTGAGCTTTTGGGGGAGGATTTCAATTTGACCTCCACTAACATACTCTTGAGAAGAGGTTAAAAACTTCAATATAATACCTAAGCCCTGAGCAGATATTAATCCTATAACAGTTTCAAATGACCTATGCTGGTGGGGGATACTCTGTGAACCCACCGAGGATGCAAATGCTCTAATTGCCGTGGGTTAGTGTGCTTACTAGGCTGCTGCCGAAATACATCCTGCTCTACCGATTTAATTGATCAAGCATTCTTGAAAGGACCCGTCTGTGACTATTAAAAAATTCCTTCTCTACTCCACTATTAAAAAAATATCCTTTTTAACAGGTAGTGAGGGTGAGTCTATTGCATGTGTGGGCCACATGCCCCAATGATCTATAATGTGCCTTTTTTTATGCATGACTGCAATGATGTTGTAACTGATCAAATTCTGTGTTATAAATAGTCCATTTGCCACCCTCATCTGACTGTTATGTATGCCTACAGATAGAACTCTATAACAGCATAGTAGAAAAGGAGGGTTCAAATGGTGAAAAAGATGCCTTTAAGGCATATAAAGCTGCACATGAGCATGCTGATGAGTCAGATGATGAAGGGGATAAAGTGTCATCCTCACTCATAGAAAGAGTAAGAACCATGTTATTTATCAAGACTTTGAGAAAAGCAAGAACCGATTTTTCATTGATGAATTTATAATTATTTGAAATCCTGTCAGGTTGATGCTATGCTCCAAAATCTTGAAAAGGAAATAGATGATGTGGATGCCAAAATCGGTGACAGATGGAGGCTGCTGGATAGGTTTGTACTTGCTCTTCGACCTTGGTCTTTAATTTTGTATGAGGCCACCAAAGTGGTTTATGGGATCAAGTTTTCTTTCAAGGGATTTGATGCCACTTGAACCAAGGCTCTTTGACCTTGTGCTCTTTACCGGCCACAGTTTTATCGTTACTGGCTTACCCTATTAAATCTCTTTATAGTAAAATGTCTTTTTATGATGCTTTTGCGTAAATTCAGTTATGCGAGTCAAACAATGATTGTCACTCGAAGCTTAGATGTTCTGCTCTGATATCAAGCCGGATTTATGAGCAGAGTGACGGACTTCAAAATTGGTTTACATGGTGCGGGATGACCGCTATTTGACCCAAAAACTGGGATTTAGGGATGAGTCTCTGGTCAATAATGGTTGAGAAGAGTAGGAGTTGTCGAGGATTGGAATGTGAAAAGGCAAAGACTCATCCTGCTGTTATTCACTTAACCACCAACTAGGGCTCTTTCCTTATGGCTTTCCTCAAGAGTCTATAAATTTCACAGCCGGCGGCACTGTTTTGTTTTGTTGTGCTTTATCATCTACTAAAACATGAATTATAGTTTAGTTCACTGATTTACAAAATTTTAACATATTTTAATTCAAATTTGATTTAGCTGACCCCCACTCAGTGGGACAAGGCTTGGTTGTTGTATATTTCAAATCCATTTTGATTGTAAGGGGCCGGAGTCTGATGGCAGAGGGATCATAGTTTTTGAACACATTTCCAAGTTGTGGCACTGATCACAAATCCAAACGGGAAGAATTAATTTTACACGCTTAGTTATACTTAGTTGGGGATTTCATGGAGTGACATTTAATTTCACATGATAAATTGGATCATTGTGTAATCTTTTCTTCTTGTATAACACACTTATTAAAGTCTTGTACAAACAATTTACATTTATAATGAATTACTTTGCAATATGATTGAGAGTTTGGCTATTTATGCAGAGATTATGATGGAAAAGTTACTCCTGAGGAAGTAGCATCGGCGGCAATGTACTTGAAGGATACATTGGGTAAAGAGGGCATCCAAGAACTTGTCAGCAATCTTTCCAAAGATAAAGGTCTGTATCTTCTCTCTCTCTCAAAGCCAGTATCATCATTTTTAAAGTCTTAATAGTTCTATATTTTGTTTCTGTGATGTTTATTTAAAGAAAAGGCGTGTTCTTCATTCACACAAATTAAATGTCCATGAAACTCTCATGGAATTTCACCTTTTAAGCAATAGATGTCTGAACAGAACCTCACTAATATTAACTAACACTATTTATTCTCTACGAAGATTAGTTCTTTAATACAGTAATTACTAACTAGTAATTACTTCTTTTGTTGCTATATATAGATGGTAAAATACTAGTAGAGGACATTGTTAAATTGGGCAGTTGGAGAGAAGATGGTCATACAGCTGAAGATGAGAGACCATGATTCCCCCTCACTTGACTTCCGGATACATCATATTTGTTATTTCATGCTACAAAAAGTGTGGCGCAAAATATATTTTAGGCCATTCGAAATATCTTCCTCATTGATTTTGTATTCATGTATTATTATTAATAAGTAGTTCAAGTGTAGCAGTCTGATGAAAATGAAGTGTGCACAAGCTCTGTAAATTTTTGACAGCTGATGACACAATTATACTCACATTTACACATGATAGTTAATCAGACAATGTATCATTTTAGTAGTTTTGCAGAGCTTTTGAAAGGAAACAACAGAAATTATTAAATGAAAAAAAGAGTTTAATAAGTTGAGGTTTTTTTTACTCCTTAACAATTGCTTTAACAATATTAGTCAATAATTTTCATTTGATGTATGAAATTCTTGAAGTCTTCGGGATCAATACCACTGGCTTGTTTATTTTATCAATTGAATCCAAGGTGTTTGATACATTTAATTTAAGAAAGACTATTTGATTTAAAAATCAATTTGTTAAAATCTGATTCAAGATGTTTAAACCATTGTTAAATAAGTGATCGAATGGCTGAAAAAATGAATGATTGAATGGGTGTGGCGTACTGTGGGCGAGTCCGGATTTTATTCTTTCATTTTGGGGTGGTTTTGAAGAATAAATTTCGAATTTTAAGGACATTATTGACATTTTACTATGGTGATGGAGCAGCCTATAGGGTGGAAAAAGCAATTTCCTATTTTTTTTTTAAAAAGAAATATTTTCATGAGAATTGCTCATTACCATGGACTAACATTTCTGATGCATATGTGCCCACACACCTCTCATCTAAATCGAAACACCAATGGCATAAGGAAACCAACATTCATAATTTCAAGGGAATCTATAACCAACATTAATTGAAAAACCAGTAGGGACATATTCAACGTATTTACAAACTCATAATCAATATAAATATCAGTTCAAGATCTCTTCAGCCTGTTTACAAATTCATTGATATTGTTATCTGAAGTACCACCATGACTCACTGCTTCTATAGCCAATTCCCTCCATTTCTCAACATTAACCCTCATTTCTCTCCCAACATTATTTTCCAACACTTCTCTAATGCATCTCCCAATCTCTTCCTTTGTCACAATCCCATTTTCATTCACCACAACCCTAATTCCCACTTTCCACACATCTTCAACATATTTAGCATTCAAAGGCTGATCAGTCCATTGTGGAATTCCAATCATAGGCACTCCCAAACACAATGCTTCAAGAGTTGAATTCCAGCCACAATGTGTTAAAAAACAACCAATAGCTTCATTTGACAACACTTCCAATTGTGGTATCCAATTCTTTACCAACCCTTTTCCACTTGAAGCAATTTCCTCAACCAACTCTTTTGAAATATTCTTTTCCTCTATATTAGGAATCACCCAAAAGAAATTTGAACCACTCGCTAATAATCCTAATGCTATTTCCTTCATTTGTTCTATGCTAAAACACACCATGCTACCAAATGATACATAAATAACTGACCTTGCAGCCTTTGATTTCAACCAATCAATGGCTGATGAATCAAATTCAAAGAGATTCAAATCATTGTCTTTGTCATTTGGTACTCCTTTGTCCAAGTAAAAAGATGGAACTGCTGGCCCAATTGTCAATATTGGACATACCTTTGACATAGAATCCGCAGCCTATATATATCATTCATATGAGAAAAATAATAATGAGACCGTAACATTCACAACTCTGAAAAAATATGTATCCGTGTCAGAGACACTGATACTTCTGATTACGTTTAATTAATTTATTTTTTCAAATTATTACTGGTGTCGACGTGTCAATGTCATGATTGTTTCTGGTGTCCGTGTTTTATCATACTTTGTTTATAATGAATATAATATATAAAGAGGATGAGGTGGGCCAAAAACCTACCTGTTCCTCTAGCTTGTAGAAGGAATTGACAAGGATGATATCTGCTTTATGGATGTTACAAAACTGATTCATGACCAACTCATAGTAAGCAGGATAGAAGCCAGGATCATTAACAAAGGATGGTGTATCTTTCAGCTCAAGCAAAGGAAGCCCTGGGATAGAAATTGGCAATGAAGAAATTGGAAGCTTCAAAAGTCCATGATAAACATAATAATATATGTAATTAACAGCACACATTTGAGTGAAAAAAGCAGCTCCTAGTAAACCAAATTCTTTGGCTACATCCAAAACCCATTGAACCAAAGGGTCATAAACCACACAATCTATAGGGTAATCAGAACTATTGTGTCTTTGAATGAGTTCCTTCAAATTCTTGGAACCAATGGTTTTCATTTGAGATAGATAGGTTGATATGCTACCGACTTGATAAAAGCCACCTTGATCATATCCATCAGATATGAAATCAAATTGAAGAGATGAAGGTAAGGATGATGAATTGAGATGCATGGTTTTGGAGATGAAAATGGTTGTAACCATTGTTACTTTAACTCCTTTTGTGCCTAAACGTTTGCTAAATTGAAGCATTGGGTTTATGTGACCTTGGCTTGGATATGGAACCATTAAAACATGCATGTTACTACACTTTCTCTCTTCCATTTTCCTATTCTATTATTCACACAAAAGCATATGGTTGAAGTGATGATGAATGTATGGTTTTATAAGGTTGCTTGTGAAATTATTACACTTAAGTTATAAGAGTCATTCATTTTTTTCATCCTTTAATAATGTAAGATATTTCACACTATCTTATCTTGATCAGTCAAACTTGAGAAAATTTGTTTTTTTAAAATGGAGTCCTCTTGAAAACTACTAGAAAACTAGTACAAAACTTATATCATATTAAATTAATATATGTATGATATTATATTTATATAATATTATAAATATATCAATAATTCAACTAAATAGTTAAACTAAATATTTTTTTTAAATATGGGTAAATAATTCAACTTAATAATTAAACTAAATATTTATAGTTTCTAAAAAGACATAAATAATTAAACTAAATATTTTTTTAAAAATTGACCAAAATTATACATTTTAAAACTCAATCAATTTAGACTTGTAAATTTTAAATTGATAGTTAAATAAAAAGTTTATTAATTTTATTATAATTTACTTAAACTCGCAAGAGTTTACATATAAGAGATTTTGTAATATAAATTAACTTATTTTTGTCTTTTAAATAAATAAAAAGCTGGTAAACTTTTTTAATCTCCTATGAGATCAAGAGATTTGTATGTTAGTGAATTTGAAGATATTAAAAATTTGGGACAAAGTGAGTATTAGAAATACTAAAAATAAAAAAAGTTTTGTATTGGAATAAATAATGAATAATTAGCCTTATGATGTGTCCAGAACATTAGCCCCCAGACTTGATTCGGCGAAGTCAGGACAAACAATGTTTGCCTTTGTCTATCATGTTGTATATCTTGTGATTCTGATTCATGAGGTTATTTTGATTATTCAATTCTTGACCCATGATATCTTCCCAGACTATGGTGTATTTCTATAAGACTCTATCTAGAAGTTATAGGTTTGGTGCACATTATCTCTATACCTAGGTGTGATAAATGCGGCTTGGAAAAATGCTTGGATAATGATTTTTGTAAAGTTTATGTTTCTTTTCTATTAATTGTTTGAGGCGTTCTATTTATTTATAAATAGGAATGACATCATTCATGCTTGTTTTTTTTTCTACATTATGTTGTTTTGGAATGTGCGCTATAGTTCACACTTTTAATACACGGATAATGCTAACTTGTGCTTCGAGAGCACAAGTTAAAAGATAAATATAGCAAAAATTATTTAGAAATTGAGTGTTGATTTTAATATTAGGTTATAATTAATAGTATTGTTGGTTTTTTCAATACGAATTTATTATTTATGAATTTTTTAACATGTGCTTTTGGGGCACAAGTTAGCATTACCCTTAATACACATAGATATAATATTTGAAGGGAAATAACATTTTAAAGAACAACTTTTCCATTTTAGTCGGGTCATTACAAATGATTGTGAATGAGTGGTCAGTGGTTACCTCTTCCAAAGATACCAAGGAGAATCGAATGAGATATGAATCATGAACGTTGAACGTCATTGACTCCACTCGATCTACGCAAAAATAAATTTTAACGCGGTTCTAGATATGAGAAGATTATTATTAAAATTAGCACTTTTGAAGAGATTAGTTGTGTCTTTCAGCCTATTTATTATTTTTATTTTATTGTAATGTAGTACCACGCGCAATGTGAAGCGTGAATATGAATATGAAATTAAGATATTATTTTTACCTGCTTTAGGTGTATGCGTTAAATCTCGAGTTAATTTTAATGGGCTTTGCATTTACTCACAAGGTTTTCACTCAAAATTTATTTTAGAACTTTAGGGTCATGCCCAGCTAAGGTTTGGTAAGGTTTTCACTCAAAATTTATTTTAGAACTTTAGGGTCATGCCCGGCTAAGGTTTGGTATCCCTTCCTATCTCGGACAAATATCTGATATGAGGTTGATGTGTGGCAGACCCACCGATCCTCTAGAGTGGCTAATTATCAAGAAGGACGCTTAGAGTCAATTTAATGGTTTTTCCACTTTATTTGTGTAAAGGAGCAACAGTTTCAGATGGACCACACTCAGGATATGCTTCATCACTGTCGTCAAATAGTTGATATGGTGCGGACAGACATTGAGGGTGGTTTCTTCCCTGAGGGATCTGGTGCCAGGCGTATACTGGATGATATCATAGAGGTGACACAGAGCGCACTGGTGTACCCTAGACATCATGCCAGGACAAATGAAGTAGTAGACGATAGAGGCAGAGGAGCCGGCAGAGGAGGTGATGGGCGCAGAGGAGGCGCGAGAGATAGAGGAGAAGATGATGTCGTCCGACACACAGAGTAGTGATCGTGCTAATTTTTTTATCATTTGTATTTTTCTTACATTGACGTACTTTATTTTGATTATGTATATGACATATCACCCGTTGGATAATGTATATGATGTATTATTTGATGTACTATATAACATTGAGTTGACGGCACACTAGTTTACGTACTTCTTTTTATTGTATTATTCTATCGTTGAAAAAAAATGGAGTTTTAGAGTGAAATGTTGTTGATTTAAAATATAACAAAATTTTTCAAAGTACATCTACGGAACATTATATTATTAATACTTTCTAGAGCTACATCTACAAAAAAATTCCCTGAAGTGAATTTATTTAAATTATTTCAACGTTTACCATTTTAAAGTATTTCCGCAGATGTAACTCCGAAAAAACTAAATTTTGACAAAAAAAAAAATGTTTCATGATGTGTATCTCTGAAAGCAGAGGGCGTTTAGATAATTGTGTCGGACGCTTGAGATATTGCTTTCTTTTAAATGGTCCAGTAAATGGGGATTTTCCAATTGAAAACTTAACTCTATTGTTTCACGTTCTTTTACACTCAGCTAATCGTAGATAAAATGAAACTAGCAAACATTTCTTTTCTTTGGAACAAAATTAGATTAGAAAAACATTTGTACAAAATCTTCCCAAATGTCATTGTCAACAAATGATAGGGAATGGTAATTGTTAATGTTTGTACAATACTCTATGGAAAGAATCAAAAACGGAAGAGCTGAATTTACATAAGTTACACAATTCTTGTAACTATACTTCCCCAACCCTTCCTTCATCTCCATTTGAATAAGATGTTAGTAATCTTCTACTTATTTTCAGCTATTTCTTTTCCCATTTTTCCTTAAATGGTTACAAGTATACTCCTATAGTACCACTTTTTATGTACATAATGAACACCCCGAGTGCCTCTTCAATGCTGGCAGATGCATAGTCCAAGCATGCCATTTGAAACAATGCCAGACCATCCCCATCACGAAATCATATCTCAATGTTGCGAGACTGCCCACTCATGCAAGAAACTTCAACCTTTAAGAAATATAGTCATAGGCTGTAAAAAAAACATAAGCAGTGTTAATGACATGTAGACTGCTTGACTATGGAAATTGAGGGAAAGTTCCAAGAAAGAAAATCACCCGAATGCTCTTAAGCATGACTTCAGCAGTGCAAGTATATGATCCCAGAGAACCCAAGCAAGAAACTCATCAACAGGTAGCCACCCCTGGGGACTACAAAGCTTCAAGAGTTATTGATGCCTTGGTGAAGACTGAAAGCACAAATGGTGCTTCTTCCCCAGGGTGTATAGTGGTAGGAACTATAGTGTATCCCTTTGGCTCAGGTTCCAGAACCATTTCACAAGATATTTCTCTAGAATTCACATAGTCTGTCCCACCGACTGATTCATGTAGGTATATGTTATAAGCAGCACGCCGGCCACGAGTTTTGAGAATCCTCATTCCAATGTAGAACATCAGTGAATCATGGCTGGATTGATAATTTCTGAAACCGGCCGCTGTTCTTGAAAACCCCACACCCTATAAATATGATAAAATAGAGTTTTAAAGAAATTCAATGGGAATGATGTTTTTGATAAATGCATTACTAAATATCAAGTACCATTCATACCTGAGTTAAGGTAATGAATACATGAATTGGATATGATGCATCTTGCCCAGTTGCAGTCAGTTTGAACTGTGGATTTTGATGCCATGTATCATAATCCTGACACCCACCAGCACTGTAACCACGCCATTGACCATGAACAGTATGACGCATCTCTGATGGATAGATACGACAAATATATATTGATCGAAAATGAATCTGAAAATCTTGCCACGACATCCAGAATATACCATCTTTTGACTGTCCAGAATAGTGAAAATAAAAAGAATCAATTGATGTCAGCAAGGAAAATTTCACAACAGAGTGAGCAATTACCCCTCATTCACAACAAGGTACCAAGTTGAGGCATATTACTACCTGTGGAACATGCTTCAGCTTGTGCTTTAACCTATCTGTCCATTCAGGTGATGAATCAGACCAATGACCATTCCACTCAACTTCATTGGCCCATGGATTTCGGATCTGAACAAGTTTATGCCCATCCACCTCTCTTACCTAAAATTGCATGACAGCAATGGTAATTTAAAATCATCCAGACAGTCATAGACCAGCTCCTTTAAAGGTTAAAGTTCATGAAGGTTTTATATCTAAACATGCACCTCGCACCAAAAGCGTTTTGGGCTCAATGGGTAAATAATGTTCAAACACACCCTATTTACTTTAGTACAACTTCTTAAAAAATTCATAAAGGTATTGATTGCAAGGACCAAGTCTCCTAGAATTTTAAGCTTTCAAGTGGAAAATTATAATGGTTTATAGCGAACAACTGATATTAATGAGATATTAAACATCGGCCCATTACCTGCAGTATTGAGTATGCATGACCTTGTACAATACCACTAGAAGAGATGTGCACATCTGAGCCTGAGGGACTTCCTGCTCCTAGGAGAAAACCTTCTTGCTTGAAGCGTAACAACTGAGACCATAATCTACCACTTGCAAGGTCAAGCTGAGCTTCACCACTCCTCATATCAATTTCCTCCCCAGCACCTCCAGTGAGATCCACAAGAGCATCCTGAACAAGCCCGCCTTCTAGTGCTTCATAAGAGCCATGCAACTTGGCATATGCCTTCTCCAATAGAGAGACCCAAAGCTCATAACCCTTCTTACTTGTAGCAAATGCTGGTTTACCCGGTAATTCACATGGAATCCAATCATCAACAACAACAGGGATCCACTCACCCTAGATATTGTGAACCAAAATATGCAATAAAAAATGTCAAGGTAATAGAAATTATAGCAAACATCACATAAATATGCAACTAGAGAGGATATGAGGCTAAATGACTTGTATATTTGTAATCATTGTAGATCATATATTGGATATCCAATGTCAGTTAATGTTTTTCAGGTATTAAATAAAAACCATACAATAGAGAGGAGGGATCCATTAACTCTAGGAGTAGTTTTTGAACACTCACTCCATTTAACAACTTTTGATTATACTATACCTAAAGCCCGTATGTTTTTTTTTTCGAATTTTCAGCAAAGTCTTTATATGTTTTTAATGATGTCCTCATACTTCTGAAAATTAATAAACAACCCTATTCACTAAAAATTACAAAAACTAAATTTAATGAACTTATCAAAATTAGTGGATGAAGTGTAAGAATTAATTCAGCTAATCTTTCAATAGATCATTATAGTCTATCTAAGCGAGTAAACCAAAACTTTTTGTATGATACAAACTTAACAGATCAATACTGAATTGTGTAATATTAACATGATTTATCATGCATAGCAAACATTAGATAAATTTAGTAGTGATAAGTATAAATCTTATGGTTTATATTCACTTTTAAAAATGAAATTTATAATACACATTACTTGTCTAAAAGCATTAATTTTTTCTTGTACTCAATTTTGAAGACTCAAAAGTTTCAATCCAACGGTTAAATTGATGAAAGAAATTTAAAGCCCAACATCTCTCAGTGTCTAAAGCTCCAAAAGACATCATAAAAGATCAGCCAATGGAAACCGTTATCAGATAAGGCATGAGAAAGAGATCAATAATAAGAAAGTGATGTGAATTCAACTCTTTTTCCTTGTTACCTGAACACAAAAGCGAACAGTGTAGATTCCTTCCTCGTTATATCCTTGAGTGATGATCACCTCTGATATGCGAGAAACCTCTGTCAGAACAGCAACAGCACTCAAGAACCAACAATCACCCAACCGTCCCTATTCAATTGTTAGACAAGACAGCTATTAAGAGAAATGGCAAAATCCAAACCTATCAAAACATACATAACTAACAGGCATTTATTGACAAAGTATAGAAAGAGACATCTAAATCACAACCTGACAAACATCTGAAGGATTTGGAGGTCCAGAAAATAAGCAAGGACGGCAGCCAGGGTTTTGTCTAGCAATTTCCCCTGGTCTCAACCACTCAGAAACAACCTACATAGAAGATACATAGAAGAAAACAGTAAGATTGGAATTACATATAACAATAACAATAACAATAACAAAAATAGAGAAATACCTGTAACTTTGCAGGGGGGTCTTCAGGGTCCACGAACAATGAGTGATCATTAGGAGGAAATTCCTGATCAGTAAAACGTGATTCTCCTCTAGCAAAAAGAGCTTCTTTGATGGCCAATTCTACAGATAGCATCCGTTGATTAATCTCCTGTTGTGTTTCAGTTCTAGGTTTTCTATACTTCCTAGAAAAGGATTCCAATTCCAACACCACGCCATCACGTTCTGACCTTCTTTTCCTCCCACTAGAATACTGTCCGTCCCAATCTACTTCATCTCTGTCATACAAATCTACATCTGCGGGATCACTGTCCCAACCATCAACCTAGGAGCAAAACAGGTGCATGAGATTTAGACAACCAAAATAAACATAGCAGCCAAAATACCAAATAACATTTGTTATTCCATTAATGTAACTTAATCTGATGTTTAACTTCAATTGTCTTCTTCTCTGAGGATATATTAAGCACGAATACAACCTAGTCATGTTGATAATAATTGTCAGCACAGTTATATGATAGGCTTAGCTTAGCATACATCTCAGAGTTTAATTCCGCTATGTACAGTTAAGTTGGTGGCAGCTCAGAGAAGTTACAAACAGGAATTGTTAGCTGTCAAGTCTTTACTCTTGCATAAATATGCATCTCTGATGTTAGAATGTGAATGAGAAAAATGGTAAATTACACATATACTGCAAACTACAATCAGCATGACTAAGATTGTCTACATGATTAGAGGAGGGGAGGATGCAGATGATATATACCCTTGAGGGTGAATCAGTCCACTGCCAGTTATCTTCAGGCAAATCAAGTGCACTGAGGTCTGCCGAAGCTACTGAGGTATAGAGGGCAGAAACTTCATCATCCGATAAGCACCTTCCCCAGAGAAAAACATCCATAATGTGCATCTTAGATTCAACCCCTTCACTATCTGACCTACCAAATGCATCAATATCTGTTGGTGGTCTAACTCCAACCCAAACTTCGGTCCCATGATCCCAAATGCTGCTTCCCACACACAATGGTAATCCATTCTGGTAGCCATCAAATCCACCATCTAAATAACATGTTGCTTCCCCTAAATCGGCATCAATTGTCATTGTTACAATATGCCACCTGCGAGATCGAAATCGTTGGCTTGTGAATTACGAGCTATTGGTGAAATCATGAAACATAATCAGGAAAAAGTAGTTGCGAATTGGGTAACAGAAACCCTAAACTACTAGATGTTATTCAATAAAAAATATTTAAAAAATGTTAAATTAAGAAAACATACGATAACTATACAAAAACTAAACATAAGATAACTATTCCAAAACTAAACATAAGGTACAAACCTTCCATCTGCAATACTAGTTGCACTAATACTCCACTCCTTTGCGACTGTCGTTTGTCTATCACCTTTAGTAATCAATCGAAGACCAACTTGTCCAGCCTCAATGCCTTGTTCAGCACCAGCAACAAGAATCTCCCAGCAAACCTTCTTCTGAAACTCAGTACCCAAAAGACAGACGGGACCAGACTCAGGTTGAATCATCAAAGCAATGGAGAAGCTGACTTTTTGACTTTGACATAGACTGGAATCAATTGGACCACAATGCCTGCCACTTGCAGTTGGCTCGTCATCAAGGAGACATATAGCACCTGTAACTCCAGTCTGTAAAGCATACCAAATATTCAATAGTATCAGAAGCAAATTAATTAAGCAATCTCCAGAATAGTTATCCTATGTAATTAAAATGGGACATCCGATATAAAAGAGAGAGTTACATATGTTTTTGGTCCTTATAAAATGGAAAGATTATGGTTTTGGTACCTTTAAAAGATTTTATTCGGTTTTGGACTTTGGTACCTATAAAAGATGTTATTCGGTTCTGGCACCTATACAAGATTTTATTCGGTTTTGGTCCCTTCAAAACCTAAAATCATTGCTTTTGGTCCCTAGTATTCATTTTAGGACAGATATATATTTATTGTAAAGATTAAGGAAATATTTCTGGGTAGTTTTTAATTAAAGTTATTGAGTTCTAAATATCAACAATTTGTTTACATTAATGCATAAATATAAGTAAATGTTGCCGCCAAGGATATGTTACACACATTTAACTCAATTAGCATAGGTGACACACATTTAACTTAATTAGCACATACCAGTTGAGCTACCCCACCCACCCTAATTTTTAGATAGCTAAAACTGACATAGTATTGTATACGCCATTGGGCGTCATGTAGGATGGTCATGTAGAGATGAAAACTAATGAAAAGAAAATTTAGGGACCCAAAACAGATTTAACTTAAAGAAATACTATTGGCTTTAGCAACGGATTGCTGCAAGCAACCCACTTTTTTGCGGTAAGTGACAACCCATCAATAAAGAAGGAACATAATACATACACTTCTGGCTCAATGAATCAGAAGTTTGTTCAGTGACAACTTCAAAACAAACAAAAAAATGAACATCATATTTAAAAGCTAAACTACAAAATTCAAAGATCTTATTCTTTCAAACATACTTCAAAGAAGATATAGTTGAATAAAAAAGCTACATTTGACCTTCTATTTTTATCAAACGGTATAGTTTTCTTTACTGTTTTGATAAGCTAACATCAGTTTTTAGAAATTTAATTTTTTGTGATTTACAAAAATTATGATCCCAAATTATTTATTCAAAATTATATTGTTAAAAAATACTTTTTTGAAAACAGCACTATATTATTTACATATCTTGTGCAATGAGCAAATATTTTGTAATTAAAAGCTGAATAATTACTTTCCACTATAATTCAGCTAAATCTTACAAACCAAATATAGGAATGGACACAATTGCATTATTAACCACACCAAAGTTGATCGATAAAAGGAATGATCATTCCATTCCATGCCCTATGCCAATACTCTTTCTATTCCCACTTAAATCCCTCTAACAAATCAAACCAGCTGTTTAACGATATTTAATATGATAATTAACAAGAAATATTTTTTTCAAGTTTTGTTCGTTAACATAGATTTAGTCAATAATGTGGTCATATGTAAGTCCTGCAATCAGCAGCATGGATTTAGTTGATAATTTGTCTAAGTCACTCTTGCCACAGCGAGCTTTTTGTCAATTTTGTCTCTAATGGAAGGCTCTCTCGTCATTGGTCTCAACATAATGTGTGTATAGTCTCCGGTAGTCCCTTCATCTAACCAAAGTCAAGTTGGGTCGTTGGCACCGGTCACAGATGACTTGTCCCACCAAGTTAGTTTCTCTTTTTGGTAGTCATGTTGTCTAACTACCGTAGATGTTTAGTAATTGTCACTGATCACAAAACTAAGCTGGTTGTTTCAAGTAAAGGACAATCTGACCAAATATCATTGCACTTTGTTAGGATGTAGTTAGTAAAAGTTCAATGTGGCTCTAACCCTAATTGGTTTGATTTTCTCTTTTAAAGGGTAATATATGTAAAAAGCTTAAAGCTTAGTAAGCTTCAGCTTGCGGGAGAGTATTAGAATATTATAAAATATCTTATAATATCTTTTATACTAATTTAGAGTATCTTAGAGTATCTCCTAGTATCAGATTTATATTAGTTATTATTATCATGACTTGTTTTTGATTTAGGATCGAGTCTTTGTAACCTATAAATAGGGATTAATATTGAGTCTTCTGTATCAAGTCAATAGCTATTGTCAATAATATTTTTTTCTCATCTTTTACGTATAATCACAAACTCTACCCAATTCTACCAATCATTATCATAATTCAGAAGTAATAGCATAGACAGAAAATGAACCTTAAGTGCACGACGTTCTAATTGTGAGGCACGTATTCTCCGTGCAATGCTTGAAACCCTCTCTCGAGCAAAAGAATCATCTAAAACAGAATCACCTCCAACTGCGCGCACCGCCGCTGCCATCGCTGCAGCCTCTCTGCCGCTAGCATTAGGAATGGAGGAGAGCAGTGAAGCTTCTAACTCCTTCCATTTGCGTTCCTCTTTTTCAAGTAGAGCCTTCCTCCTTTCCTTCCCTCTACCCTCCTCTTCACGCCTCTGCATGAAGATTTCCTCTTCCATCTCCTTTTCTCTTATGTAACTAGAAAATTAATTGCAAAATAGTTAGTAAAAAAGAGCTTGATAAAAGTATACATACATATCAAATAATCAGAATAGTACCTCTCCTGAATGATTTCAAATTGCCTGCGATCTTCTGGCATCCACTTTTTTATTTTCTTAGCACTTAAGTCAGAAAATCCAATGCTGTCAAGAAAGAGTCTCAAACGAACTTCATCCTGCAAGAGAAAATGGATTATTGGTGTCACACACGAATTAGAATTCGAACTAGATATCATTCACTGCATGCAAAGCGGCTAGAATTGCCTTTTTACCTGTGCTCGTTCGGCCTTAGATGTCAAACCAAGCAACAAAAGTAAGTAACCACCAAACTTGTCCCACATGTAGACCCATTCAGTATCAATAGCCTCTTCTAAAGCCAGAATCCGTGCATGGGCACACATTACTCTTCTGTGATCAACATCATTGGTTGGCTCATGGCAAAATGTCCTTGCATATTTTAAACGGCTAAATAATGAACCCGCAACTAATTCTTCATTTCTCAAACGGTCTCTCAATTTCATGACATCAGCTCTAGGAAGCACGAAATTCCCTGCCCTATCTAGCATAACGGTGGGGTCTCCAATCAAAAGGGCTGCAGAACTAGCCGACCTCTGGGGTGCTGAGTAAGTTCCTGATATTGCATTTCTGGTCTGCAGTCAAGCATATAACTCAAACATTTAGTTTAACTTAATTGAAAAATGGAAAGGTGATATTTTTTTCAACAATAGTATTCAATAAAAATCTAAATACAGCAAATATTCAGTAAAACAACGGAAAAAATGTCGGTATCAGGATCAATGAGCACAATTTCAAATGTTTAGATATTACTTATATTAATTGTAAGGATATTGCTAGCCTAGACACATTATGCTAGCTTTTTGGTAATGCGAAGAAACTTGGACAAGAAACAAAAGTAGGGACCTGTGAGTTGATCAAACTTATGTGTGTATGTGGCGGGCGGAAGAACAAGCACAAAATGAAAATTTGGTACGGTGTATCCTGAAATCTCATTGACAGATGAACATACCTTTGTTGCCGATCTAGCAATTGCTTGAACAACGGTTTCCTTGCTGAGAAAATGTACAGCATCTTCCATCATCTGTACATTATAGAAAGGTTAGAACTTCAACAAGTGTTTTCCTGACGAAAGTAGCAAGCACTTAATAGATTATAATGAGCCATTTTCTACATAAAGAGAATCAGAGGTTTCAGAGTATTTTTGAGTCCAATAATTTGAATTGTAGTAGTTTGAAAATTCAAAACGCTGGTCATAATTATTTATCTAACCTTTAGAGTTAGGCAAGGACGTGAAACAGCAAACCCAAATGAAACAACAAGTGTTACTGCTGATACAGCTGCACCAGCGAAGGGTGGATAAATCTTTAAACTGGCAACAACCCCCCAGCCTTCAGTTGCCAAGGCAATCCCATACAGCATGAGAAAGGCAATACTGTAAGTAGAAATACAAGCAGTGGATAAATAAACTAATTAATCATTTAACATATAAAATCAAAGAAAGAAACAATATAGAAAGAAAAAAAAACAATCGAACTTTGGGCTTAAGGGTTAACCTGACATTCTTTCCACAATCTGCATGAGCATCATACACATACACCGGCAAAACTCGGGGAGAATAAACCACAATCGGATATGAAAGGAGAACCTGGATAATACACAGAATCAAGGAATAAAACCAGAGGAACTTTGAAAACAGTCAGAAATCAGAAACATGCTTCCTATAAGGTTAACAGAGCAAATAAATAACTCACTGTCAATGCTCTTCCAGCAAGAAGAAAAAGAAATAAAAAATACCCAACCGAAGCTCCAACAAATGGTCTACCTGAAAAGCAGAAAGAAATGAATACAACAATAGTAGATCAACCAGTTTCTACTAAAGACATGCATATCAATGCTTATGTAATAAACTTAGCTAGCACCTTCAAACCATCCAACAAGAAATGCTGCCAAAGCCAACAGAAAAGCAAGGAAGCAAACAAACACCATCTGTATCCGGCTCAAATAAAAATTGTTTGACGCCCAGTGGTGAATTGCACCAATTGCTAATACCATTAGGAGAAGGACCAAAAGAAATGCTACCCCTATCTGAAGTAATGGGAAAGAGGACATTCAGCAAAAAAAAAAGAATTGAAGAGGAAGAGACATGGAGGAAAGACAAGTACATGGGTAAGAGTTATTAAACTCAACACAATAAACAGAATTGCACTTACCGTCCAAGGGTTGATGACAACTATTACAGCTGAAATAGCACCAAACAGAAGCAAAAGACCAATTATAACAAAAATATATACACCTCGAGAAAGTTTCCAATCATCATCCTTCCTGCAAATAAATGTTTTGAAAAGCATCAGACACTCCTATCGAAATGCAAAGCAACAAACAGATAGTCAAGTTTTACCAACCATTTAAGCAATCCGCAGCAAAGGGAGAGTATTGCTGGAATGCAGACTAATGGAAGCAAAGCAGCTAAAAAATCACCATTTGTTGGAACTTGGTCGTCCCTAGATTTGATAACTTCTAAATAAGACACTCCACAAAATGCTACAAGGATAACTGCAGCCAGAAAGAGTTCATTGAATTATAAATATCAGAAGCTAGAAAAAAAAGAAGTAAGAACAGTAGTAAACACGGTGAGAAAAGAGCATACCAGAAAATATTCCCATAAGTATAGCAGAAGACGGGGAGAACCGATAGGTTGCAAACCATGAAATTATTGGAAGTACGCTAGTAACAACTAAACCAATGGCGGATGCCATTGCCCAGCCAAGAAAAACAGATGATGTGTAAGGGGAGACCGAATTTTTCTGATTATTCCATCCCTTGTATCTCAAGTCATCTAAGGGTTTTGCAGAAACTATTGCTCCCAGAGCCAGTACAGATCCAACAAATACTGACATACAAATAATGAGAACTATACCCTGTAAAAAGAAGCAAGACAAAATTATGAATTGGCAAAGAATTTAACTTCAAAAAGACAAGTTATAACTACATGACACACTTCCTCTCAATTTGTGATTTCGTGAATTACAATCTTCAAATTAACCAGTCGCATAAACTGATGGATATGGTTTATCGGAACTTATTGGAAGCTATAGCAGTATGCAAGTGTTGAATGAATCTCATAACAAAATTATATAATAAAATTGTAAAAGCCTCGATCGAACATCAATATCATTACATAAGTACCAGATCAAAGGACCCCAAAACTAGAATATGTTACAATAAATGTGATCATATACTAATATTGATAGGGAAGAAACACCAAAAGCAAGTTCTTCAGGCTTGTTTTTCATGTCATCTCTTTGTGCACAACAACTCATGGGTCTCTAAAATATCGGGGGCCGGAACTCAGCCCTTTAGATCTTGATTGTTTTCCGAGTTTATAATGTCTTGTAAATTGACACGCAGAGAAAAAGCACACATTGAAAGAAATTGTTTTAGCAATTCTGTTTCCAATACAGTTATTATGTTACAAGTCTTACATACATAGGTGTTTTTACGTATAGACTAGTGTAATATGACAGAACAAAAAGTTATCTGAATTACCTATCCTTCCAACTAGTAAGCTTAGCTTCTCAGAGACCACAAGGATAAAGCAAAAGTACACCAAGTAACACACATGTAAGGCTAAATGATAGTAGACAGAAATACATGACCTCCAAAGGAACTAATGATAGTAGAAAATATGCAAGTGGCAAGAAATACATATATGTATAATATATCCATCGTACCTAACAAAAGAAAATAAATGGATCTATTGGAAACATAAAATACTGGCCACCAATAAAGTAGGTGGGAAAACATAAAGCACTGACCTTTGTACGAGGAATACGATCATTTCCAGCACTGTCATTACAATTTATACGGGGAACCCAAAATTGGTAACCATTACAAATCCATATAGGAATGGCAAAAGAAAGGCACGCAACCATTAGAGGCACGGTCAAGGACAATCCAAGGAGAACAGATGATTTGCTGCACAATTTAGACAAAAATTGATAAAAAGAAACAGAGGCATAAGCATTATCATGCGTTAGTAGGACAAACAAGGAACTAAACTACACTGGATTATAATTATTCCAGCATTCAAAATAAAAATTGATTCAATTTCGCAAGCAACAGCACCTTCTTTTTTAATAAAAGCTTCAGCAACTGAATCATTCTAAATTTTAACATATTATATTTCTTCCGTAAAATGAATGGAAGGAATTGCTATACAGCATACGCTGAAATGAATTCCAAAAAATATTTTAACCAATGTAACAAATTTAAATGACATGTTCAATCATATTACTTTCGTACAAAATTACTACTTAACCACAAAAATATCAACAATATCCCGGATGCTCAGTTAACAGTATTTACTTTTTGCATTACAGTGACATGATAGCAATATGGAACACATAGTTCTGTTCGTGCTTGAGTCGGTACAGACTATAGTGGTGTGGACAAGTTTTTTATAATTTCATTATTACCTAAATTATATAACCATAATACTTAGAATGTGTGAGTTGGGCTTAACTCATCCTTACAAAACCGGCTTGTAGGGTGAGGGTTACCCCCACTTATAAGCACATATTTAGGACATATATTGTCCAATGTAGGACTCTTAACACCCCCTCTCACGCCCAAGATTGAACGTCTGGAGCGTGGAACTAAATGGTAGGTGGCCCGACGGATCCTAAACCGAGCTCTGATACCATTTTAGTATGTGTGAGTTGAGCCTAACTCATCCTTACAAAACCGGCTTGTCGGGTGAGGACTGTCCCCACTTATAAGCACATGTTCAGACCATATATTGTTCTGGGACTCTTAACAATACTGAAGGAAAGAAAATAGAACAATTCCTGTGTACTCCCTCTAGACTCATGTACTCCCTCTAGACTCATTTATAGCAAAAAGTAACCTCAATTGAATGCACATTGATATAGTGAATTACAATCATGACAATAAAAATGTACTCCAAAAAGATTTGAGTTAAAATAAGGTCAAAACTAAAAATAGTAAAGACTCTCTAGTATAGTAGAGCATACCTTAAAAAGGAGAGCAACAGTCCAACACAAGTGCTAAGCAGCCAAGCAATGACACCATACTGAAGACAACATATTATGAAGAGGCGGTCAAAGATAATATAGTAGTAGCAATTAATTTAAACTTCACACAAATGCTCACTCACACATTATCATGAAATGATGAAATGTATTTATGCATTGAAAAGAACTGCCAAGATAAAGAAAATAATCGAGAAACATTAAAAGAAACACGAGAACACGAGAACCAATTCAGTGTAACTTCATCAAAATGAGAAAGTTCGATGTGTTGGCACCAGATGAGAATTAATGAAATGTTTCGGAGTAACTTCATCAAAATGGGAAAGTTCGATGTGTTGGCACCAGATGAGAAAGTTATGTTCATCAATTTTCACACTGATAAACTGTGAAAAGGTAACTGAAGAACTTTCCAGATGTGCTCAACAGGGATGTACATATCAGAGTAGTGTCAGCCAAATTTAACAAATGGCAAGGAGATAGATTAGTAAACCATAGGTCATTTGGAACATTTAGCAATAGATATCATATTAGGTTAAGAGAAAAACAGAAAGTGTTTTCTGTCTGTATTGAATTCATATGATGAAAATCAGTTCAATAAGTTGTTACAACTCAGTATTTATAGGCTGATCTAGCTCTAACTAACAATGACAGCTATCTAACTGAAAGACAGATAAGCCGTAGAAATGATAGGATACAAGTACAAACAGGTGTAGACTTCACACAACAGAACCAAGAACATCATAAAGCAACAGATTCCTATATTGCATGTTACAACCAACCAATAATCAATTAGAAAAACTGACAGCAAATATTGGTCAATTAAACAAGATTAAAAAAAATTATGATTAAATTCACCCATTATATTCAATCCAAATACAGCCAACTCTGTACCTTCCTTGGTTTTGATGTCATGGCCAATTCTTCCACCGCAAGTGATCGAAGGAAAGCCATAATAGAGCATATCACGGGAGACAGCAATAGCACTGCTAAGCCAAACTCAAACTACAAGCAATGAAGGTTCAGAAAACATCAAGATGAGCACATGTAACGTTCACAATAAGGTTCAAACAGTTACCATCCCAACATCAAACAAACAAAATATAGACATTAGGCTTCCATAAATATGCTGCTTGTACATTATTCATTTGGACAAAACAAACCGGAAATTATTTAAGGAGAGACAGCACTCACCTGCTGGTGTGTTGCATTAACGATTTTGATTGTTTTTGGGCGAAATACACCAACAGTGATGGTTTCCAGTATGAAAATAAAGCTAAACAGAACCCACGCTCGTTCTGGAGTACCCGTAATGTGATGCAATATAAGCCTGCATAACTGAAGCCATTTTTCAAGCCCATGTAGCCGCAGTTCTTCAGATAATGAAATCTGATTAGGCGCAGCATTGTCAACACTGGTGTTATCGGTATTTTCAGGATGATCTCTATCTGCATCTAGGCTACCTCTTTGCAATAATGCGAGGATAGTTGGATCTAACTCTAAACTTTTCTCTTTTAGCATCATAGCAAAATTTGGATCCAAGCCTTTATCCTGTAATAAACTACTCAGTTCACGATCACCTTGTCTTGTCCTTCTTTTCAGCATAGTAGCAATCCTAGGGTCATTCAACCTTTCTTGGAATGCAAGAGCCAAATTCAAATCCAACGGTTGGTGATTTGCCGAGGTAGATGTACTAGAGTCATTCCCTTGACTATCAAGGCCACTACTAGAGCAAACAACCAAGGAATTATTGTGATTCAAATTTCTATCATCAGATGATGTTCCAACTTCAGGCTCATGAACAGCTGAGCGACAGGAGCTGCTGTGTAAGTGTAACGCTATACTTGATCTTCCGCTATCTATGCTTTTGTCACTATTGACTCCGTCCGGTAAACTAGCAGTTTGAGACATGACATTATTCCAATTGCTCCCATCACCAGCAGCCAGACCCCTGCTAGCTTCAATGACATTTCCAAGATTGCCAGCTTCAACACTACTGCTCCGTTTCATACTTGAGCCACAGCCTTCAGAAAAGCTAGATGAACTGTTATGCTCTTTTCTGTGAAAGCCTTCTCTCAGGCGAACTACAGTGCTTTGTAAGGCATCTCTCCTTGCAGCTAATGGATTTGTAACCGATAAATGGCGAGAAACAGCAGCTCCTAAAAGTACAGAAGCCATAACAGCATAACTGATACAGTGCCCCAAATACCTGCAAGAAGAAAGCATAGATAAGAACAAACCAATAATACATGCAATGGAGGTAAAAAGACCACATGTTTTGGATTAAGGAACATACCAGTATTGCACTCCAAAACAAATAAGAAACACCCGTGATGTTCCAGCAATGAACAATACGGCAACACGACTATTAAGAAGTTGAAAACCATACAGGCAAGCTCCCATATTCCAGTCTACAGGACAAGAAGTTCACAGAAACAGCAAACAAATAAACAGAGATAAAAGGTACATAAGAATTTTCCCTGTTGAGATAGTACAAAAATAACCAAAATCAAGAAAGGCTAATTAAATCACCAAGAATAATAACAGCAACAGATGTGATTGCACCCAGCCATTTTTCCTCCTTTGCCGTTAGACCATACAAGATGGAGTAAACTAACAGAACAGATAATGAGCCAAGATAGAGAAGAACGAGATGGGAAGCCCTGTCAACCAAAAAAAAAAACAAGAATAACTTCAAAAGAAAGCTTAATGAAGTATGCGCTTAAATATTTGAGAAGCAATATTAGATTTTCAACATTCAGCCATAATCAAAAGAATGGGAATAAGTTAATCAAAACAAGGTAAAAGATTCATTAATAAACTAATTGGAAGGAGGGGATAAAATTAAGGGCAAATAAAATGCATTCCTGACTAATAGCTAATATTAAATGATATTTTAACACCTTACATAATATGTTCTATTATGATAGTCCAAACTGAGAGAAAGAACTAGAACAAACCTTCTAGATTGCCGAGGATATAATTCATTTGGGTCTGGTGGTTCGGGTAAACATGCTACAGGACCCACCTCAACACCCTCAGAATAAGCAAATTTGTAAGCCTTTCGCACATATTCATCCACATCAAGGCCATTTCCTACATGAGTAATAATAATAAGAAATTTGTCTAGTTTAAAAAAAAAATTATCCAGAACCAAGCCAAAAGCAGTAAGTACAACAGGAAATCATCTATGTTGTAAAGAAACATTGAATGCAACACCTGGTTAATTTAAAATGGTTATAATATATATATATATATATATATATATATATATATATATATATATATATATATATATATATATATATATATATATATATATATATATATTCAGTCCCTGTACATTACACTTATAATTCAGTTCCAACAAGAGTGTTTTCAATTGGGTCCTTTCGTCTTTAGTCCTTTGCATTTACTATTATAATAATCTAAACTGGAATTATGACAGAGTGTCAGGAAAACGCTAAAATGTTAACGTAGTGTAATTCGTACCAATATGTGATCGTCATTTTCAATTCAATCCAATAATTTAGGTTGCCGGTAAACATATCAGTCTCACGTTTACAATAACAGCAACAAATGGTGGAGGGAGATGCCCTTGAAAATGATTGAATATTCAGGGAGTGATTGAAAAGTGTTTCCGTGGGAACCAAATCGAAAATGTGTAACATGTATAATTACCAACAATTTATTTTAATCTTTAATAGTAATTTGGATAGCAATTTGTAAGCAAAAAAAAATGATTCAAAAGCATACCATTAAATACCATTCTGCAAATAAATAGCATGTTGATTGCTAAAGCAATTGCTGAAACTCCAAAAAAGAAACCAGAAGGAGAATATCGGTCAGACGCCCGTGATCCCGTTGTAACATATACTGCACAAAGCTCATATGCACAAAGGAGAGCAACAGCCAGAAGAAGCAGAATTGCAACAGCACCTGTCAGAAAAATGTAGATATTAGTTAAAAATTGTAAGAGCCAATACAATAATAAAACTAACAAAAACTGCTCCTTGATATATCATTCCCCTTGGATAATTTAATACAATCTACACAATGAAAAAGCTACATAAAACAAAATATTTATAGTTAAAATAAATAGATTTGCCCAAGGACCTAAGCCAATCTTTAGCAGGTTCTATACTATAGTTAAAATTATTTCCACATTTTAGTAACTTACATTACTGTGTCTATATTTATTTTCTAATCAGTGCTGCTCTCTTCTAATCAAATCATCTCAAGGGAATATAATATAATCAGATCTATATTACTTGATGCCCAAAACAGTATTCTTAACCCGCTAATAGTACAGGCACTGGCATGGCTGAAGAGGTGCATGAGATGACTCGCATTCTGATCCAATAACCTCTCCAACTCTAAACCTACCAAATGAGGGTGACCTTCCCATTTCTCAAAGAAAGGGTATTCATTCGGTTAGTGAATTTTTCCTCCTATTCTTGTTAGTTAAATATCATTTGTCTTCAATTATGAAAATGCATCTTTGTTTTCCTCAATTTCTATTCTTATTTCTTAAGAATACAAAGGGGCATTTCCTAAAGATAATGGAGACATGCCGTGATTGAAGATATGTTTGCTCAACAATCATTGGAGAAATGTCCAAGCCACGTGTCGCCTAGACACATGGCCTAAATAGAGTAATAAAGCTACCACAATCCTTGCCTTAATAGCCCATAGCATAGGGCAACTCCGCAACTGCTCACCATAGCATAGGGCAACTTTTATGACCAAAATTTTTCAAAGCATTCATTCTATCGGCTCCCTATTTCTAACATTTAGTCACCATAAAATCATATATGCAAGCTGCAGTTATTTGCTTTTCTGCTAACTTTTGAAAAAGGTTGCATATTGCTCAAATGGTGGAAAACCATCCAAGAAAACAGCCCACAATAGTAATGGCAGAACAAGATTGTATGTAATTCTAAGCTTCGTTATAATGAAATGTCGGTTTCACATCAAATAGAGTAATATAAGCTTAAAATTATGAACACTGAACAAGACACAAAGCTATATTAAATAACAAATTGGCTAGTAAATACATACTTGAACTTTGCCACTGGGTTCTCCACCACAGCATAATTGAATAAAATGCCAATAAGAGAGCTGTTCCGGCCATAATTACAGCCAAACCAATCAGGTGTCGATCCAATATTACAACCAACCAGGATCCCCAAATGATAAGCATGATAATTGGAGAAACTACAACAAACCATGCTGAAAGATTCAGAAAACCACAGAGTAAATGGAGTTGAGGACCTTGCAAGATATTTGGCCACTTTCGAGCAAAGATCCAGCTGGATATAGACACACAAAAAAACATATATGTAAGGAAGCCCAAACCAACATAAAAAATTCAAGGTACTTTAATTGTATTATTAAAGCAGCAGCACAACAACTAGGACTTCTTCCTAAATCAATACATTTTACAGGACAGAGTCATTGGTTTAGCAAAATTAAGACTTGTTTGTTTATGACTAAACGACATTTGTTGTGTTCAAAATTCAATAATTCAGATGCTATCAAAGAGGGTTTAATAATATGTTTCGAAAATAATTATATTTTTGATTCCATCAGAAAAGAAGCTTTATTGCCCAATTTTTGGAACAGGTATAGACATTCATGTAAAAGAAGGTTAAATCCTGGATATCTGACAGGCATAAAATCAATACTACTTCTTTAGACATTACTGCTTTTTTTTCAATTAAGACAATTAGCTTATTAGACAACAATAATCAATACTAATTCTTTCTAATAATGGATAAGAAAAGAGCAACAAAAACAGGTATTAATAATACATAAAAATTTAGTAATTTTACAGGATATTTTATTCTTCTTAGCTTCATAGGTTTTGTAAAGGGTGTTCATACATCCAACTTGTTATGGGGTTGCATTATCCTGTCAAAGGAACAACTCTCGAGAGTTGAAGTTATTAAGAGCATATATCTAACACACACTCTGACACAAGAGCCTTGGACTTGATTCTTGTATAAAGACCTACACCTTATCTTGAGCTTCAATTCAACTTCTTAAATTCAGAAGAGGGAAACATGGATCAATCACACAACCACTTGGCCATAAATGCTCTAAAATATCATTTGAACGACAAGACTCCAAAAAAAGGTGCAATTAAGAGTAGGCTCACAAATGATGTATTTCATTTCTCTCATTTGCCAGTGCTAATGTAGTTTTAGGAGGATTCCAATCCTACTGATTTGAATTCTACCCTATTGTGACTAGTACCATGACTGCCAAATTACAAGGTACCTTGTCCTTGTCTTAAAGCTTACTCTTCCAAAAAGAGGTGGCTATGAAATTTGGTTAGAATTCTGAATGTAAGAGAAACAACAAAGGCGGGTGAAAGGTCTCTATAAAGGCCTTCTATAACCCTGTCCAATAAGCCTCCCAAAACTCAATACTACAAGAATTGTTGCTAAACTTTAGAGGAAGCAATGGAATGAAAGATATTATCATTGAGAACTTAATTGTCAATAACTTAAATGAATCTCAACCAGACAAATACGTAGAGCTGTTACATTTCCAACAATAACTTCTTGTTCACAAGAATCAAATTGTAAATGTCATTCCATTTCTGAGGTAATAATTAAACACAAATCTTATCTTCAAAGTTCAATCTATAAAGAGGTCCATAGTCTCAAATTTACCAAATTTGTTAAGTATATTTCTTAATTTGGGTTATTATTTATGGAGACCATTGTTATTTCAAATTTCAACAAAAACCAAGTTTTATCCCACTAAGTGGGGTCGGCTACATAGATCCAATTCCGACATAATGTTCTATCTAATACCATGTTTATATCCAATTCATTAATCCTGAGATATTTCTTAATAACTTCTCTTATGGTTTTTCTATTTCTTTGTCTACCTCTAGTTGGTTTGACTCCTATCCATCTAATCTACTCTCCTTACAACATTCTTCATCTAATCTACTCTCCTTACAACAAAATCTACAGGTCTTCTCTCTCCATGCCCAAACCACCTAAGCCTATTTTAGATATTAATAATACATAAAAAAACAAGACAACAAAGCACTCAGGATTAGGCAACGTCAAGCTCGTAATACAAAAAAAAATATCCATGGCAAGGGCGCCAAATCCAAACAGATATACTTGATGGAATATCGAAATAAAAAATCAGAAACTACCATTTCAATTTATAGTTACTTCCCAAATAATATATCGAAAAGGTATGCGTATTTCACTTAATTATGTAGCATTGAAAGAACACAGCAGCCAATGCAAGTGAAATAGAACTATTTCAAAACAAGTATCTACTTAATTAGCAACCATACAACAAAATTTAAGAGCACTTGAACTAAATTAAGCCTAAACAACGCAATAAAACGGAATTATAAAGTCCGTGTGAATTCAACAAAAACAAAACAGAACATAAATAGAAACAGCAAAAACAATTACCTATAAATTCGCCAGGGTCTCCAGTTAACAGCCCAAAGTATGGAGAAGGAAGAGAAACCCAAAACAGAAAAGAGCGTTCCACAAATCGCACAAGAGAGGAGAATCCCACGGTCAGTCCCTTCTTCCATACCTAATCTCCTCTGAAACAGTTGCGATGATGCATGTGAGTAGAGAAATGAGCTAGTGAAATGGGGGAAGCATGGTGGTGAAGTTTGAAGTTAGGGTTTGAGAGTGAAGGGTTGAAGGGAAGTTAGGGTGAAAAATGAAAGGTGTAATTTGAACAAGGGTTGGGGTTAGTTGTGATTGATTAGATTAGAGAGTGAAATTGAGAAAGAGATTAAAACCCTACTCTGCTGTTTGTTTCTTCTTTCTGTAGTGTGTCCCCTTCCACACTCTGCTCATCTCTCAGCTACTATATCAGGTTATACATTAAAAAATATATTGAAAATTTTATCTTTTTCTCTCTCTCTTGTTTCTCTCTGTGTTTGAGTGAGAGAAAGAAAATTATTTTTGTATTTTCTTTTTTTTATTTATACAGACAAATGTACTAAAAATATGGGCAAATTGTTTTCTTATTTGTTACATGAAAGGGCCTCCAAATCAAACCTCAACAACATTATGACAATTCTGTAACTGTTCAACGTGTCACTCCCAGAATTATATTTGCACCTCCCAATGATGATATTTTATGTTTCTATAAAAAAATATATATATTTATGTGTTTATTGGAAGTTTCAAAAAAGTATCAAATTTTTTTTAAAAATAGCTTATTTTCGATAAAAAAAGTTTTAAAATTTTACAATACTAAAAATTTTGAAATTTTTAGTAAATTACAACACTTATCAAAATTTATTGAAAATTTTAATAAATTTTGAAATTTTCAATAGTATAAAAAAATTGAAAAAGGGGTGTCATATTCAATTCAAAAGCTGACATATTAAATACTCCAATTTTTTTTCTCCCATAAGTTTTCTTAAATTCCTGACGAAATGTCAAAAATATATTCAGTTTTTACATATGCATCTTCGGACGTACCGTTTTATAATGTATAGTCAGAAATACATCTCCAAAAATATTCCATAATTCCATAATATACATAATACAAACGTTTAAATAGTTAAAATGCACTCAGCCACTCCGAAATGTTTTTAGAGATGAATCTCCGAATTAATTTTTTGACAAAAATGGGGTGGCTGCTAGGGGTGGGAATAGGTCAGGCCGACTAACAGGGGCCTACGGCCTAGCCTACATAGGTCTAGTCCAGGCCAGACTTTATGTATAAATAGAAAAGACCTAGGCTTTTTTATAAGCCTATTTAGCTAAAAAGGCTAGGCCACGAGCCACATAAAAAACCTTTTAAGCCTTAGAAGTCGGTCTATTTAAATAAATATGAATAATTTTATTATTAATATATTGTATTTTGTACTTTAAATTAAAATATAAAAATAAATCTTAAATATCTTGAAGAAATTATGAAAATAAGATAGAAAAAAATCTTATGAACAATGTCATAACTTGCTTCCATAAGTTCTCTCAAACAAATAGTATCATAAAATTTATGTCACTAGATAAACTCAAATAAGTCAATACAAACAAACATTTGTTAGCCTATATAAAGTTGAGTTGAATGACTTGTTTACAAATATTCAAATGAAATAGGCTTTAAAGTAGACTAATAGGCTAATCAGGCCTTAAAAAGGCTAGACTCAGGCCAAAAAAATAAGTGTACGATATACTACAAGCCAGACTTAAGCTTTGAAATTTTTAGTAGGTCATGCTCAGGCTTGGCAAAGCCTAGCTCGGCCCAGCCTATTCCCACCCCTAGTGGCTGCGTTAAAATAGCTAAAAATGTACTCAATAATATTTTTAGAGATGCATCTCTGAATTAATATAGCAAAAATATCCCTCACTCAATTCTTTTTCCACATTCCCCTTTCTCTCAATTCCTCCATGCGCCTTCGAGTATAAATATTTTATCCATAATCTCTTTCATAGACTTGATAAACCATCAACTTGATCACTCAAGTGTGTCTTTATTGATTATCATCAATCCCAAAAAGGTTATGATTGTTATTCTCCTACTCTACAATGATATCTCATATCGGTTGATGTTACCTTCTTCGAGTTTGTTCCATATTGTGAGTCCAACCACGTAACTTCTGAACCCCTTAGAGAAATTACTCTTGTACCTCCTCCTAAAGTTACTAACATATTGTATACCATTATTCCCAATCATTATAGGGAGCATGGCCCATTAGATATCATGTAGTTGGCCCCTCACTTATCGACTACTACAAACATATCACCATTGTCACCCAACGTATGTCGTGCTTGTTCCTAAGGTCATTGCAAATTCTTCTCTAACATTGTCCTTATATCCATATTTGATCTTGCAGACTGAATTTGGTATTCCAATTTCCCTTTAAAAAGTTATACGCCTGACACGAACTTCGTCTTCACACTATATTTGATTTATGTTATCGTCGTTTTTCCTCTTTGCATTATACTTCTTTGTCTTCTGTTTCTATTCCTAACACTCCAAACGGAACATTATCTCTCCGTAAATGGAAGCAAGCAATGATTGATGAAATATGTTATCTCTAAAGCAGTGGTACCTGGGCACTAGTTTCTCTACCCATTGATAAGTCTTTGGTAGGTTGTCGTTGGCTTTATATTGTGAAGGTCAGTCTAGATTGTAAAATTGATCGATTTAAAACTCGTTTGGTAGCTAAAGGATACACTCATATTTTTGGGTTGGATTATAATGATACTTTCTCGCCTGTAGCAAAGATGGCATTAATTAAACTTCTTCTCTTCATTGCAACCATTCTACATTGGTCTCTCCTTCAACTTGACATCAAAAAAAATGCATTTTTACATGGTGAACTTGAAAAGGGTGTATATATGGATCTACCACATAGGTTTGTTGCTCAGGGGGAGTCATCGACTATGGTTTGTCGACCAAATTGGTCTCTTTATAGTCTTAAGCAATCTCTGAGAGTTTGGTTTTCCAAACCCAATGTTGTAGTACAACAGTTTGATATGGTCCATAATGAAACCGAACATTTTGTTTTTATCGTTACTCAAACCAATGATGTATTTATCTTATTGCATATGTAGATGATATTATCATAACTGGTAATGATCAACGGAAAATAATCCAATTAAAACAACATCTTGTGAATTAATTCCAGACAAAAACCTTGGTAAACTTTATTATTTTTTTGGTATTGAGGTAGCCCAATCTAAAGATGGTTTGGTAACTTCTCATTGAAAATATGCTACCTGTATTTTGGAAGAAATAGATTTATTGAATGCCAAACCAATTAATACTCTTATGGATCCTAGTGTTAAACTACAACCCGATCCGGGAGACCCTCTATCTGACTCTAGGATGTATGGAAATTGGTTGGAAAGTTAAATCATCTCACACTCATGCGTCCATATATTTCTTTTGCAGTTAGTGTGGTTATTCAATTATTAAATCCTCCTTGCCAAAAACACATGAACATTGTTAGCTAGATTTTGAGATATTTCAGAGGTGCTCTAGAAAAAGGTCTCATTTGTGACGATGAAGGACATACTCATATAGTTGGATATTCTAATGCTAATTGGGAAGACTCACCCATTGATAGACGATCTACCTCTAGGAATTGTGTATTTATTGGAGGAAACCTTATATCTTGGAAAAGTAAGAAATAAAATATATTTGCAATATCAAGTGCCTAAGCAGAATATGGGCCTATGACGCTGGTAACATGTGAGTTGGTTCGGTTGAAGCAATTGCTCGAAGAATTTCAATTTGAAGAAGCAAGACCAATGACGCTTATTTCTGATAATCAAGTTGCATTGCATATTGCTTTTAATCTAGTTTTTCACAAGATGATCAAACATATTGAAATAGACTGTCATTTTTCCAGAGAGAAGATTGAATCAGACAACATTATCACAAGCTTGTTAACTTTAATGCTCAATTGTTATGTGTTCACAAAATTCCCACGAGACCCTAGAACTAATTATATATGTGACAAGCTTGGTGTATTTAACTTATATGTTCAAGCTTATATAATATTCTCCAACCTATCTAAAATAGAATAAAATAGAATATACCATAACATATTTTTTGTGTAATTGATACAATAAATTATACATTTCACTATATAATACAACCTTCATAGTATTATTCACACATTTTTATTTAAATGTTTCTCATTCTCTTTTCAACAATAACTTTAACGCTAAAAGTTAAGAACAAAAATATTTTGAATGATATTTTATACTTCAAGACTCGTTTGTCTGTTTAAAAAATTGATGGACTATTTGATCATGATGCTTATAATTTCAATATTAATTGCTTATTCACTCAATCAAGTTCATTATAAATTAAGGGAAAAGCTAACATGTGCCCCAAGAACACAAGATAATTAGATATTTATAGAAAAAAATTCTTGGAACACGTGCATTCAATGTATCGGAATTTTAAATATGACTTTATTGCATTTAATTACATTTAGTTTTTTGTAATTATAGTATCCTTAACATGTGCCCTAAGGGCACATGTCCATAAATTAAAGTGCAACATGTTTTAGCTCACTAAATCTAAGACCAATTTTTTTTCAAAATTTTACACTATCTATCTGTTGAAAATTTAAGGGAAAATCAATAATAACAACACATCAAAAGATCGCATGACCCCAAAAGAGAAAAATGTCACACCTCCACTCAAAAGTTTAAAGTATTAAATACATAAATATTTTTTTATAATTTGAAAAATCAGTTAGTTTTTCTTTTAACACAAAGACCTTTTATTTAATGTTCATGTAAGTTGTAAGGACCAAAAGGGTCAATTCTCATAAATAAAAAAGGACTAAAGATTGTGTTATGCAAAGGTATATTTACAAGTTAGGTTGCAAACTTCACTTTCAAACATAGGATACTAGATTTGGTGTCAACATTTCTAATCAATGTATTGTGTTTTGCTAGATAGATCACCTGAGCAACGACGTAGATCAAGCCCATATTAATTGTTACCAATCTTAATCACCCCTAATAATTTTCTATTAAAAAAGTAATAATTTGAAGTTTGAACCAAGAAAATGGCTTTTGTTGAAAAAAAATAAAGCTAACGACAAAGATTTTTCATTTCGATCCCTTCATCATAACCTAATCTCTTAAAAGTTGAAGAAAGATTTGACTCTTGAATTTTTCTAAAACCTTTTCATATATATTTCTCCGGTCTGAATTATAAGCAAATATTCTCTTTTTAAGTTCATTAAATAATGAATGTATTTGGTCTATATAAAAAACAGACCACATACATTTATTACTCAATAAACCTAAAAAAAAAAAAATTGCTTATAATTCAAATTAACTAAACAATTTCAATCAATCTGCATCTCTACTATGATAAAAGACAAGCTACTCAAGTTCTAGACTTTAACATTTTGTTAGTCTAGTACATCTTATAATTGACATAACTAACTTTTAAACATGTGAACTTAATTTAACAGAGAAAACAAAACATCATCTACTATCAAGCTATTAAAAGAGAAGTCTACCATTCTACCCAAATTACCCTTTTTGTTTCAACAATTTACAAAGCAAAAAGGATTGAATTGTCTTTTCATAATCCAACCATTTTATTCAACTTCCAAACAAACAAAAATGCAACACATGTCCCCCAATCTTTCACTTTTCAAATTATCATTTTTCTTTTCTCTCTCCAATATTTTCACTTTCATTTTAATTTTCTCTTTTATTTTTTATTTTTTAAACATAAATTAATTAATAAATTGAATTAACATAATTTTTAAAAATATTATTTTCAAATGTCAAAATTATTCATAATTATTAAAAAAATATTTTCAAATGTCAATATTTCTATTTTCTCACTGAAAATTACCAGCAAAATACATATTTTATTTAGCAATTGTTTTTATTTGAGACACGAAATTCTTATTTTCAAATGTCAAATTTTTTATTTTTCTCACGGGGCACTATCAATAAAATCTCCACATGTTTATTTAAATAAAATCTATATCATAATATATAAATTTGTAACGGGACATGATTAGTTAAATTTACACAACTTTTTTTTTTTTATAAATATTGCTTTCAATATTTCTATTTTCTCACTGAAAACTATCAGTAAAATACATATTTTCTTTAGCAATTGTTTTTATTTGAGACACAAAATTCTTATTTTCAAATGTCAACATTTTTATTTTTCTCACGGGGCACTATCAATAAAATATCTACATGTTTATTTAAATAAAATCTATATCTTAATATATAAATTTGTAACGAAACACGATTAGTTAAATTCACGCAACTTTTTTTTTTTTATAAATATTGTTTTCAATATTTCTATTTCTCACTGAAAACTATCATCAAAATACATATTTTATTTAGCAATTGTTAAAATTTTATTTTTCTCACGGGAAACTATCAATAAAATATCTACATGTTTATTTAAATAAAATCTATATCATAATATATTAACGGTACACAATTAGTTAAATTCACGCAACTTTTTTTATAAATATCGCTTTTAATAAGCATTTGAGTATAAAACCACCATACAAAATTATTCTAATCTATACAAATGCATGAATATCATTATTCGTTATACAATTATATTTATTATTTAACATTATAAATATCTAAACAAATTATATATATAATATCAAATAAATGTACCCGTGCGGCACGGGTGATTTACTAGTAAATTAAACAAAACTTTATACCTATAAAATAAAATTTGTACTATTGCAAAGGACCAAACATAGGATAAAATTAATTGGACCTACGACTTTTGGCACCGCATAAACAAGTTGGTGTAAAAGAGATTGAAAATGTGTGGTGGTAGACCCATCACACTTTATCAAAAAGGAAAATGCAAAAAAACAAAACTTCTGTCAGAAACTCACATGCAATCACAGTTCCTTTTATTTTATTTTATTCTATTATCAATTAGTCCTCTAACTTTTCACTTTTCTTTAATTAACAGATTCTCCCATACTAGCACTATTATAGTATAATCACTCAAAATTATGAAACAACATTAGCAACATATTCTAGGTGAAAAATCTAGTTTTAGTAATCACAAAACACTAGGTAGCTCCATTACATTTTGACAAACACTCCCAAATAAAATACAAGGATGTTATAAAGGGTCTGTTTCTTTAGCCTTTAAGCCTTTTCAGAAACTTGACCACACTCTTCTCCACTTAATGGAGAGAATCTTTTCAATATAAAACTAAAAAAAAAAAAACAGTCAAAACTTTCCATTAGGTAGGTGTACAAAGATTGAAGAACACTACTAAGATTAATTTTGAATGATACAACTTACAAAGTGACACATTGATGTTATTTTTGTTCTTTTATCTCATTGACAATTTGCATTTTTACCAGGTCCTCCATAGTAAAAGAAATGACCCCAATCTCCATTACTACCGGTTTGGACATCGTAACAGTTTGGATATTCGGTGTAAGTGCCGAGTCCTTTTGGTGCTTTTAGATTATTCGAGCTATCGACCACTTGAATGTTTCTGAAGTAACTCGCTTTGCCGAATCCTTCTTCTGGAAAATGACCGCTTCCCATTTCGGTTGATGTGTGTTGACCGTCGGGTTCGGAGTTAACAACTTCTCCTCCCCATTCAATCATCGTTGCACTGTCGGCTAAATACGAGAACAAGAAAGATGGCCAGTATCCCATCACGGTTCCGCTGTTCCCAAATTGCATCCACCAATGACCCTCTTTCGGATCCTATAGGTTAAAATAACATATTAGTATTCCAATATGGTCATTGTCATGATCAAGAATTTGGAATAGATTCCTAGAATCTGTGCTACAGAGATGTGTCTAATCATGTTTCCAGTAAAAGTGAAAATTTTTTTTACTGATAAGGTTAATAGGTAAAGAAATGAAAACTTGTGAATCTTGAATCTTCAATGTGTCATAATTTGTACCAATGGGAGAAAGATGCTAAGTTTGCATAGAATCTGAACACTAAAGGACATAACAATGGTCCATGTACCAGACAACAAGTTGGAAGGATTATGAAGCTCGTGGTGCATAGAATTAGCTGATTTATCTAGGAATAATGCGGTATGTTTTGGAATTATATACCTTCCAGATAAGTATGCTGATATCATATTGAGAATCTCGGTATGAGGAAATTGGAGAAATGCTTGCTCCCATTGCTATGTCGCTGCTGACCTGAATAAATCCCGAGCAAAGAAGATTGTAGCAACCAGTAGCTTGATATGCATCACTCTGCAACACGCAGAAAATGAGTTTAATGTCAAAAAAAACTGTATTTTAGGACTTGAAACAAAAAGTTTAGAACAAAAATGAAAGTTGACCATAGAGACCTACCGTCCAGTAGGTGAATAGCCGAGTGTTGTTATCGCCATATAAATCTGGACTAACCTGTTCATTATGCAGAGGAAGGCATTAGAATTTGCAAGGAGAAAACTAAGGATTTAGAAATCGAAACCGGAGGCTAAGTTTCGAGATTCTTAGTACCTGCCAGCCAGCTTCGATGCTGTTAAGATCTTGACCAAATGAACCTCCTAATACCCAAAGCTGAGATAAGCTGAATTCATTAGCTTGTTGTATCTTTGGCTCCCAAACATTTATAGTAGCTTTTGCTCCATAGAACTTGTCTCCTTCAACATATGCTATTGCATGCTGAGTAACACAACACAACCAATGTTTTAAAAACCTAAACAGATAGTTCAACCGGTTGAACCAAAAACATGAACTAGCTAGCACTATTCACTGAAACAAGACACTCTTGAAACCATGTCTTACCTGATGACCACTTTGATTTTCCATACCAGGATCGGCCGACCTCGGCTTAGGGGCGGCCGACCTATGCTTCTTCCTTCCATATCTTCTAACCGAACTCGCTCTTAAAACATCCTCCTCCTTTGTTCTCCTAATAGGTATCGTCCCTTCCGGACATTTACCACCAGCATGCCATAGTTGATTAATGGGAGCACTTGATTTTTCTTTGTTTTCATCCAACTTGTTCTCCTCGAAAAGCCCTTCAGGATGGAAATCAGGTCTCATCTAATCAACCAAAAACATAAAGTTAGCAAACAAACACATCATAAAAATCTTGAATAAAGAACATAAACATAGATAGATCTTGAATGAAGGAAAAATAGACCTGACCTGAATTTTGTGGTCTTTGAGGAAAGGATGATCAAAAGCTGGTTGCTTTGAAACAGGCACACAATCAATAGTATCCCCATCTGGACTCTGCAACAACAACAAATTCATCTCACATTACTATAAAACAAAACACTATGTAACTAAAATAGAAACCTCTTCAACAACTACACAAAAATTAAGAACATTGTAAAAAACAAAACAAATCACCACCCAGTTTTTTTCCAAGTACTTTCTTAACACTGTTTCAAAAAACCCAATAAATAATCTAATAAAAAAAACAATTTTTTTTCTTTCAATCACAAGTAGAAAAAAAACACTTTCTTAAAAAAAAACATGAATGAACCCAAAAGATCTAGACTTTAGAAAAAGGGGAACCTGAATGGTTTTGGTAGGAGGTTTGTTAAGTCGATTCAAATGCTTGTTAACTTCAAGCTTCTGCCTCGAAGAACCAAGCCTAGTTGAAGACGAAAACGGTATCAAAACACTCCATAAACAAAAGAGAACAAGAAGAGTAACACCACCACAACCACACCGAAAACCCATTACAACAACACTCTCTTAGAAACTTCTTCCCTTAACCCTAAAAATGGAGTGAAGTTACTTGGTTACACCCCCCTAATGAGTAATGAACCCTCCCTCCTTGTTCCTAAGACTCTTCAACTTTTTGTAAGTTTTTGAAGATGAGGAGAACCCATTCATTGTTTCTTTTGTTTTATTCCATTTTGTAAAAATTATCTATACTTTTTTCTCTCTCTCTTTTTTTAACGCTTTTTCATTTTAACTTTATTTAATTATTTTTTAATATTATTTTTATTATATTTTATAGTAAAATAGTGTGGTAATGTTTATTATATGTGATGATGGAGAAAATTTAGGGTGAGATATTTGCACGAGGGGGAAACCCCAAAAAATATGGGGAAAGTAATATTTAAAAAAAAACGAAAATGTTTTGTTTGAGTGTGGGTCACTCTTTTTACAATATGGAGTGTGTGTTTACATGATAGATTTGTCGTTTAATAAGTTGTGTATTGGTAAGCGAAGCCACTATGACTCATGAGACGTTGCACCTGTTTTTTTACCTTTTTATCCAATGCATTTCAAATTTCTTCAATTTCTTGTCTCCTTCATTTTTATGACTTATCACTAGTCAGAGACCCGTGCTTCTGCACGGGTGAATTTATTTTAATATTGACGAAATAATTTTTTTAGATATACATATGAAAAACTCATATTTATTAGAAAAATACAATGAAAAATTATGAAATCAAAATATTATAACAAAAAATAATTTGATATATGATGTATTTAGATACACATGGTAAAATAAATAATTATTAGATAAATTAAATCGTATTAAATAATTTAAAAAAAACTTGTGACATGGAAAAAGAAGAAAAAAATTGACATTTGAAAATAATGGTAATAATTTGATAGTGACTCGTAAGATAAAAAATTAGTTGTGTGAAATTGACGAAATAATTTTTTTAGATATACATATGAAAAACTCATATTTATTAGAAAAATACAATGAAAAATTATGAAATCAAAATATTATAACAAAAAATAATTTGATATATGATGTATTTAGATACACATGGTAAAATAAACAATTATTAGATAAATTAAATCGTATTAAATAATTTAAAAAAAACTTGTGACATGGAAAAAGAAGAAAAAAATTGACATTTGAAAATAATGGTAATAATTTGATAGTGACTCGTAAGATAAAAAATTAGTTGTGTGAAATTGACGAAATAATTTTTTTAGATATACATATGAAAAACTCATATTTATTAGAAAAATACAATGAAAAATTATGAAATCAAAATATTATAACAAAAAATAATTTGATATATGATGTATTTAGATACACATGGTAAAATAAACAATTATTAGATAAATTAAATCGTATTAAATAATTTAAAAAAAACTTGTGACATGGAAAAAGAAGAAAAAAATTGACATTTGAAAATAATGGTAATAATTTGATAGTGACTCGTAAGATAAAAAATTAGTTGTGTGAAATTGACGAAATAATTTTTTTAGATATACATATGAAAAACTCATATTTATTAGAAAAATACAATGAAAAATTATGAAATCAAAATATTATAACAAAAAATAATTTGATATATGATGTATTTAGATACACATGGTAAAATAAACAATTATTAGATAAATTAAATCGTATTAAATAATTTAAAAAAAACTTGTGACATGGAAAAAGAAGAAAAAAATTGACATTTGAAAATAATGGTAATAATTTGATAGTGACTCGTAAGATAAAAAATTAGTTGTGTGAAATTGACGAAATAATTTTTTTAGATATACATATGAAAAACTCATATTTATTAGAAAAATACAATGAAAAATTATGAAATCAAAATATTATAACAAAAAATAATTTGATATATGATGTATTTAGATACACATGGTAAAATAAACAATTATTAGATAAATTAAATCGTATTAAATAATTTAAAAAAAACTTGTGACATGGAAAAAGAAGAAAAAAATTGACATTTGAAAATAATGGTAATAATTTGATAGTGACTCGTAAGATAAAAAATTAGTTGTGTGAATAACTATGTAGTATTATTCTCTTTGATAAAGTTCATTTTTAATTTTATTGAAATTAAAAAATAGATTAATTGGTATTTTTAGTGATAATAAACAAATAGAATAGATAAAATATGTTCTAAATACAAAAAAAAAATCAATATATTTGGTGAGATGATGAACAATGGTACATCATCTATAATACATAATGTTAAATGGATATTGGTCTTATGATAATTATAAGATTCCATTTGTAAAGAAAGCATGAATTTTTATAGGATTTATCTAACATTACAAATATTTACGAATATTACTAATAATTATAAATATTTATAAATATTTTGTTGATTAAAATAAAAAATGTATAATGGTGAAAGTGACCCGTAAAAATAGCAAATTTGAGTGATTCTAATTTTCTCATTCATTTCATTATTTTTATCATATATATTTTATTGTATTAAATAATCATAAAAAAAAAAAAGAATCGTGTTGATAGTGGCCCGTCATAAAAATAAGAATATTACCTCTCAAGTTAAAACAATATTAAAATAAAATAAATATTGCGTTGATAGTGACCCGTCCGATAATAAATTTTTTAATTTTATTAAAATTAAAAAATAAATTATTTTTTAGGGATAATAACTAAATAGAAAAAAATTAAAATGAAAGGAAGAAGGTGTGGGATAAAATGTGAGATAAAATTGAAATTTTAATTAAGATAGAGAAAGTGTGCAATGGTCGGTTAAAATAAATTAAATATTGTGTTGATAGTGACCCGTGAGATAAATAAATATTTAGTTTTATTAAAATTAAAAAATAGATTATTAATATTTTTTGTGATAATAAGTAAATGTAGAAAAATTAAAATGAAAGTAAAAAAGTGTGGGAAAATGAAATGTGAAAGAAATTTGAAATTTGAATTAAGAGAGAGAAGATGTGTGTTGGGGAGAAAAAGAATTGAGGTTGCCAAGTGTCCAATGATGATTGAAAGCTAAAGTGAATTTGTTAATTACTAAAATATCCAAAGTGTAGTGTAAAAAAAATTTAAGAGAAGGATATTTTTGAAAGTTTGGTCAATCTTTTATTAATGGATAGATAGTAGATTTCATCTGTTTATGTATTTTTTGTTTGTTTGATTATGAAAAATCGATAATAATGATACATAAATTAGTGAAATATGCATTTGTGAAATGGGCTGGCCAAAACCCAATACAAGAGTCCAACCACAACTATCCAATTAAAATGATCTATATAATCAACACACATTAGACTTAAAGTATATTATCTATATTTTTTCACTACACTCATTTTAACAGTTGAAATTTGATGTCAAATTAAAGTTTGATATCTTAGTGTTATTTAATTTATATATATATATATATATATATATATATATATATATATATATATATATATATTAAATATCAAATGATTTTTTATTGATGTTAAATTTTATGGACATAATTTATATGATAATAGCTTTCAATCTTATTGTAATAGTGACAAGATTCAATTCAAATCATCATTTTTGATATATGGAGCAAAGAAAAATGGAAACCAAACAAATGACTTTAAGCAACAAAAGTAATAATAGTAGACGAGAACACAAGAAAATTGTCTATCTAGTTCGATAGACAACAACAACATCAATATTATAGAATAACCTCAATATAACAACATCATCATAACAACATCCTCAACACAACAACATCACATAATAACATCGTCAACATCAATATCCTCAACACAACAACATCACACAATTCACAATTCAATATATAACTAATTAACACGTAATTATATACATCATAACTTATTTCATCAACATATTTCATGTCCATACAACCAAGGACAGAGCCATGTTATGAAGAGTGTGGGCTGGTGCCCCCACTATATTTTAAATCTTTGTTTAAATGTATAGTTGCACAAATGTATAGTTGCACATATGCATTGCTAGTATGCTATATACAATAAATCATTATAGTGTGTGTGTGTGTGTGTATATATATATATATATATATATATATATATATATATATATATATATATATATATATATTTATATATATATATATATATATATATATATATATATATATATATATATATATATATATATATATATATATATATATATATATATATATATGACATATCATATGAGAATGCGTTTTTTATACGAGAATGTGAGAATGAATCTGAACCGTTCGATTTTAAAATAAATGGTGGAGATTATGTGTGAACCTTTTTTATCTCTCTTCCATTATTAAAATAAATGATGTAGGAGAGAAAAAAATTCACACATTATATAAAGTTTCTGGCTCCGTCACTGCATACAACAACACATCAATATCACAACTTACAACACTCAACACAACATATTCGGCACAACATTTACTCCTGACATAATATCAACAATAACATATAACTAAACAACCACACAGTAACATAATCAATAGGATTAACACTTAATAACACAATGTAATCATGCAATTAATTAATAAAGGTCACCAAAATATACCCAACAAAAGTTAACATGAATTGCACGACAACACAGCACAAAAAATCCAACTCGGTAACTAAAAACACAACCATCGACATTACACCTCGAGTAAAACAGTATATTCACGTCTTTAAGTGCACATTCAACTCTTAAGGCATCACCATGAGTTATTAATACGTGTTAGCTTTTCAACGCTTCAAACCGTGTCCCAAACAGAATCACAGATCTCAAGTTATGCTATTTTTTGTTATACGTACAACAATTATCCAATGATCAAAACCACAAATTCACAATTTATCATAGATTGCCATCAACAATATTATGTATTTTCACACTTTTAAGTTTACCCCAAAAGCTTCAAAACTCCAATAGTGGTGAAAACATATTAACACATAAAAAATTATTATTAATTAAAGTATACAAATTTCATCAACAATCACAACACATATCATCAAATCCATACAAATTTACAGAATTAAATCAGAACACAATGCCCTATTGGAGGTTAAGGACTCCTAAATTCCACTGCTCATACATCATACCTATTATTGAGATAGCTCTCACATTTATCTGGTTTTTCTAATAGCGATTGATTCTCTCCATGATTTTGATTGCTTCTTCACCTTCAACCTCTCACCCTCTCTTCCAAACTCTATCTTTTTTCTCTTGTTTACTGATAGAAAACTCCTTGATTCTCTCGACTCTTATTTTTATAACAACATTCCTAATTTGGTTTTTCTATTCTATCTTCACTTACTCCCAACATTCTTTCTTTTCGATTTTCCTTAAATGTCTATTTTATTTTAATATTTAACTAATAACTAAGTATTCTACCCAGTACTTCTATTTTCATATTTTAATCAAACAGATAAATAATCTACTATTATTTAATTATTAAAATAAAATATAATAACTTTAATCAAACTCTACTAGTCTCTAATTACTCTCCGCACTTCCACCTCTTGGTCACACACCCTCATGACCCATATTTATTTAATTATCACACGTAATAATTAAATTAAATTGAAATAAAAATAAACCACAAATTATCAAATAAAATAAAAATTCAAAACTGGGATGTTAGAGTTTTATCATCTGGCATTCTAAACCGCTCCACTATTTTCTTAAAGTAACTAGATTGAGATAAGAACAATTCACTCTTCTTGCGGCATCTCATGATATCCATACCCACGGTTCTTTTAGCTTCACCAAGATCTTTCTTCTCAAATTCACTATTTAAGATCTCTTTGAGCTTACCGATCTCATTTTTGCTAGAGCTTACCATCATAATATCATCATTATATAGACGGAGGTAGCTAATTACTTTCTCGTTCCTCTTCCATATGTATACACAACTACCATAATTACTTATTACAAAATCATGTTTAAGAAGAAATTCATCAAAGCAACGACGCCCCTGCCTTGGGCTTTATTTCAACCCATATAAAGAATGTTTCGACAAACATACCTTAGCCTTATCTTCTACAAAACCTTCATGCTGAACATGATATAGATTGTCTCTTAAAGGTCTCCATACAAGAAAGTTGTTTTGACGTCCATCTGTTCTAATTCAAGGTCAAAATATTATTTTAAAGGTATCCATAAGATAATATTTTACCACAAACGAAAATATTCCATTGTAATTAATCCCTTATACTTGACTGAAACCCTTTGTTATAAGTCTTATCTGAAAACTTGATTCTTAAATTCCTGGAATACTATCCTTCTTCTTGAAAATCCACTTGAATCCAACCATTATTTGTTTCTTAGGTAGTCTCACAAGCTCCCAAGTACGGTTTTTCATCGGTGAATTCATCTCATCATTTACTGGAATCAACCATCTTTGACTATATTTGCTTTTTAGTGCTTCCTTGAAGTTTTTAGTTTTGAGTCGTGCAATCCTTCAGCCACATTTAAAGAATAATAAATAGGTACAATCTCCATCTAACTCTATCACGAGCCAATTGATAATTAGGAGACATTGTATGTTACCCTTCAATAGTGCTGAAAATAGGAGTCTCTACCACCTTCTCGTATCTAGTCTCATTAGTAGGAACCTTTCACTCAAACCAAGTATTTTCCACCATAGTTTCTAATTCTAACATCCAGTTCTTTGGTCTTCATATCCATATGAGTCTCATAAAAGGTAACATCCCCACTTATGATAAATTTTGATCTTCCAGGATTCATCTTCCATAGTTTGTAACCTTTCACCCCTTCAGGATAATCAGTGAAGACACACTTCACAACCCTAGCATCAAGTTTATCTTGTTTGATACGAGCAAACTCCAAGGCTCTGAAAATTTTCAAATTTGAGTAGTCTACTGGTTTCCCACTCTATACTTCCATAGGTTTCTTGAAGTTAATTCATGTGGAAGCCTTGTTGTTTCCAAATCGAACAACTTCATCTTCTTTCAACTCCAAAGTTTTAAAATATTCTCTTCTTAGACACATGTGATAAGAGCAACATGAGTCCATACCCAACTCTTTTCTGTTTCCAAACTTGTTACTACTGGTGGACCAACACTTTCATAACTATATTCGTCTGAGGCAATTGCAATCAGAACAAAATCACCCATGTTCCCTCTTTTAGGATAATCATTCTTGAAGTGACCAGGTTTGTGACAAGTGAAGTATTCAAGCTTTGACTTATAAAAAACCTTATAATTAGACTTTGATCTGGATATATTTCCTTTTTGATTTCATCTACTCGCACTCCTTCCTCTTGAGACACTTAAGCCTTCACCACTATCGTCAACCTTCAAATAGGGTTTAAGGACAAACGAAAGGTAGGAGGGATACCTAGCGAAAATTTCCCATTGATCATCGTGGTTGCCATGGCCTACTATGATATCTCGCAAATTATTATTGACAAAGAGGGTTAATGTGACATCATGTACGCATACAAATTGGGAGAAAGGAGATTTAAATGCCACATCGAGGAACAAATATGCAAGGATTTAACGTTACGATTACCCACTCTTGGGGCTTCGTAGAGCTAATAGTCACTTTCAGATAAGTAAATGCATAATCGGAAGTTTGAAAAAGATGTTTGTCATCTACCTTAGTTTAGTTTCGAAGAAGGCAAAATCTTATCAATGTAGAAATATCAAAGAAGGAAAAGTTTGGATTCAAGAATCAATAATGCATAAACTTATGAATATTTTGGAAGAAAAGAAAAATGATCTTGATGCTAAGGTACTCAATTGTAATTCATTATATATAAACTTTATATTCTCAGAAAAGCTCTCATACATTCATCTCTAAAGTTTATAAAATATTCATGCTTTAAGACATTTCATGCCAAGTCTTTTAGAAAGCAAAAATTTTTTTTTTTTTTTTTTTTTTTGTAAATTATGGTATCTCATAATCATCATAATTTTCCTAAGTTAGTGTAATCTATTACACTATATATGTAATTGATTTCATAAACATTTTGCCAAAATTTATTATCGTTTTAAGAAGTGGTAATCGATTACACTATTAGTGTAATTGATTACACCCTGCAACTTTTTAAATAAGGTAAACATTTAACTACTTTAAGAAACTAGTTACACGAACGATGTTGTTTAAAATTTGAAAGTTGTTCTGCATTTTTTAAATCAAATAAACATTTAACTGATTTAAGAAACCAGTTACAAAATGTAGAATTGTATTTTTTTGTCGTGAATCATTGTCAATCTAAACTATTACAAACTTTCATGAAAATGTCTCAAACTTATGCATCTATTTATATAAGTTTAGGATGTATTTAAGGCAAAATACGTCAGTTTTCAAATCACCTATTTGATACAAATTTTAATACAACTCAAATAAATTTTCTAATTGTTCATTCATTTTTAAAATGTTGAAACTTTGTGCATTACCTTCAAATCATTCATAAAAATTTCATAATATATTCTAAGCACTTAAAATTTATATATTATTGAATTGTAACATTGAAAGGGATGATCAATCTTCATCTTGAGATTCATTCAAGATATAAATACTTAAGATTATTTAAAAAATATGTTGTAACTTAATCACCAAATTTTTTGTGATGAGTGGTTTGTAGCATAAGGTTTTTTGAATTGGTGTAATTCAAAGTCCACCGTAGTGTTTGGTGTTTGTGGAAAAAGTCATTCGATTTGAGGAAGTTCAAATTCTATCATAGGTCTATTGTCCATGTTAGAATATTGTAAGAGAGGTATTGGTATAAGGCTTGTACAAAGATCTAACATAGTGAAAAATCACTCAAGGTGTGAAGGGACTAAATGTACCATTGGTTGATAAGTGGAACTAGTATAGTTCCTTGTGTTCTTTAATTTTTTGTCTTTAATTTTCTACACTTTTATTTCTAAGAACATATCTTAATAATATCCAAAGATAATTAAGATATGATAAACACGTGTCTTATGACAAATCATAAAGAATACGAGGTAACCTCTTATTTTTCTTATCAAGACTTGATAAGAAATTTATGTAAAAAGCTAACTAAAGAAACAAGTAAATTATAACAAATTTTCCACACTTCCAAAGACACTGTTTCTTCTCTCAAAATGAAAAATAAAAACTCATTGAGGGAAATTTAAAGTCTTAAATATATTCAATAATATCTGATTCAAAATTTCTTTTGTCACAAAGTCTTAGATGAATTTGTCAAGCGAGATCAAAGTGACTATTTCAAAATTAAAATTGATGATCTTCAAAACACATTTGATAAGTTCACTAACAGAAGAGATAACTTGAATATTTTGTTAGGTAACCAAATGATGTCTTATAATATGGTTGGTCTTGGTTATGAACCTAAGTACAACAATAAAAGCTTTAGCTATATTCGCAATGTCCAACCAACATCTAAATACAAAACCTTAAAATGCAATTACTTTAATAAAGACGACCATACTACTATGTTCTACTTTATAAAAAAATGTCATGAAATCAAACATGGATATACGCTCTCACATTTTTTTAAAGAACATTATGAATGTAAAAATAGAAATATGTCTTCTAAAAACATGCATTCCACTGACGTCAAGGGATCCAAAAATATTTGAGTACCAAAGGTTGAAAAGTCAAATTATAATGCAGACATGCTTGACAATTTGAATTTAAAAGATAAGGCCGACAGTGAATCTTCAAGTCATACAAATAAAGAAATAAACACGCTATCTTATTTCACTCCTACAAGGAATGAAGTTTTTTCGAATGATAACAACAAGACAAAATCGTAGAATATGTGATTTTTTGAAAGATTCATAATCTTACTTTTGAGCTTCTCTAGCTGATTAAATTTTTTTAGCATAAATTACTTATTATTAAGAAAGTTGTGTAACAAAGGTAATAGATTAAGTTTAAATTATTATATGCATGTGGTCATTAAAACCATGAAATAAAATCTTCTTACTCTTTCAAGATTTCTTATAAAAAATACCATGATTGTAGAAGAGCTCGTACATATTACCTTTATTGAACTAACCCCTAGTAGGTAGAAGTAAATGTTGTTGATTATGTAGGTTTTTTGGTAACTACGACCCTAAAGAATGAAGATAAATATCAACAAATAGAACATGATCAAGATCAAATTATTAGCAAAGAAAATCGGGTAGATCATCAAGATCTTCAGAAGGAATGGAAAACGGCCAAAGAACATTCTAAGGGAGTTATCACTCAACACTTACTTAACAGGGTATTTAACTATGTGGCTTTTGCTTCACAAATTGAGCCAAATGGAACTAACAAATCTATTATCGATGAAAATTGGTCTCTTGTTATGCAAAAAGAGTTAAATAATTTTGAAAGAAACAACGCTCGAAAGCTTGTTCCTAAATCTTCTGCTAATCTATTGATTGAAACCTATGCAGGTCTTTCGCAACAAGCTTTATGCTTCTGGAAATATTTTAAGAAATATAAAAATTCTGGTTGCAAATGGTTATAATCAACAGGAAGGCAGACATTTTGATGAAACTTATGCCTATGTAGCTCGATTAAAAGCCCTATGGATGCTTATAGTTTTCTTATACATTATATTAAACTTTTCCAAATGGATGTAAAAAATGTGCTTTTGAACAATTACATCCAAAAGGAAGTGTATGATGACAATTCTCCCAATGTTATGAAACTTCTCTTATTTATGTTTTCAAAATGAAAAAGGCTATATATAATCTAAAATAAGATCATAAAGTTTGGTTTGATAGTCTGAGCATTTCTTTGCTTGGAAACAAGTTTCTAAGAAGCAAGGATGATACATCTCTTTTTCAAACCGAGAATATTTTTCTTGTGCATATTTTGACGATTTGGTGCTACTAAATATTCCTTGTGCAAGGACATTTCTGATATGATGCACATTAAAATTGAAAGATGGGAAATCTTTTTTACTAACTTGGGTTACAATCCATTAATCATAGGAATGATTCCTTAAACAGATTCACCTGAGGAACATATAAAGAAATCTAAATATCTACACTAATAAAGATGAAAAAGGAATGCCTTGCAATTTTAAAGGATTATTCTTTTCAAATTCAATAAAGTTTTAAAAACATATGTAAACCTTGGGTATAAAATAATAAGTGATTATCTGATGGATTTTGTCAACCGTGATGTTTTTTTATCAAGACATTGATGAAGTTTTTCAACGGACGTGTTCAAGGTGTTGACATTGATGATATCACTCAACTATTATGGTCATGGAACCTCTTAGAAGATTGAGGTAATAAATTTGTAATGGATTTATGAGTCCTTATTCGGACGACTCTCATATCAAACAATTTGAAGAGAAGGAAAATCGACGTTGGTCCCTCAAAAGGGTTGTTTTATCAAGTTACTGTGAGTTTTGAGGTAGTACACTTAATAAAGATTAAAAATTTAGGAAACTATAATTGACTTCGTAGTAAGTGATTTATTAGTTCTTAGTCAACTAGATTGATTTCTACTAACCTTTCGTTGAGTTTTAAGTGTTGTGTAACAAATAGGTGCCAAACGCAGTACTCCTATAGCCCAATATCAGTCTAAGATCAAGGAGGCTGAGAAAGAGTTGTCCAAAGAATTCATAATGGGAAATGATTATGTCTTGGAAGGAATCTTAGTAAGAAATAAGTAGATTCCATGAATTTCTATCTGTTTAGAAAGCTTCAACAACATTTGAGTTATGTTCGAGAAATAATCAAGGGGAAGAAGTCCTCTAAAGCTCACTTACTGTTTTATCTTAAAGCTGGATGTTGCCCTCTAGGGGGAGAAGTATGATCTTATGTATTGCTTATGCGTTCCTTACTCTGGTTGTTTTGGTAATATCTTTATTAGGTAACTTGTTCCTTTTCAATTAAGCAAACATGCGGTCTATGTTCTATACTTGCTTTTCCCACCTTTTTTACTGTGCCAACGGGGGATAAGTATACTCCCAGGGGGAATAGAATATACTCTCTACTCATATGAGGGGGAGTTTAACCACTTCAAACTATATATCTATATTTTCTCTTCTACCACCTCCCTGGGATATGTGTTGTAATCATAAAAGGGGGGAGAATATGGATTTATGTGCTTGTAGGTACAAAGCCGATGATTTTGACGTTGGTAGCCTTCTTGGTGTTTAGATGATGACAACACTTATGCTTATTGAAGTTGATGGTAATACCTTTCCAACTCCTTGATGATGGTGATTAACTAGAAGACACCTTAAGCCTCATCAAGTAGGAGATTCAAGGTTCCACTGAAGTGCTCATATGACTGGTGTATTTGTAAAAGGAAATTGAAAGCTTTCGAGTTGTGAAAAAGAGGAAGTATGGAAGCTTGTATGGTTGAGAGCAACTCCTAAGATTCTAAGGCAACTCTCTCTCTCTCTCTCTCTCTCTCTCTCTCTCTCTCTCTCACACACACACACACACACACACATAAAATGCTTTTAAGGTCTCTATTTTTAAGACATAGCCAGTTTACTAGGGGAGTGTTTGCTTGATTGGGAGACTTTTTAAAGATGTCTAATTTATTAGATCATTTTCCTAGTTGATTATATGGTGCCTAATCGAATCTATAATCGACTATGACAGTCTCTTAATGATAGGTAACGACTCTCCATCAAATTCCATTTTGGCCCACAATAATCAATTATTTGAAATGACTAATTATTAGACCCAGGACCTAATCGATTAGGTGAGTTAATTGGCGCATAAATTGTTTCCATATTGAGCCAACTTTTCTCTTATATAAAGAAGGCCTTTCCCCACTTCATTTCACACCAGATTTTGAATTTATCTAATTCTTAACAATTTATCTTTCTTTCTCTCTCTTTAAATATTTTCTTTCACCAAAGTTGCCTTAATGTCTTGTGAGTGAAAACTATTTGTGAGGAAAGAGTTGTACTTGACTCGTGTCATTGTTGTTATTTTCAAGAGTACAATATTCTCGAAGAAATGAGCTTGGTTCTTGAGATCAATGACTTGGAAAATTGTTTGGTTATAGAGCTTAGCCTGCAAAAGTTCTATTTAGTTATTGAGATTAGGTTGGAACAATATTCCCGGAAATAATAATCTTATAAATATCATTCAAAGGAATATAATTTTAAGTCTTGAAACAAACACACGCTATGTGTTTAGTGGGAATTTAGATTCCTAGGAATAATTATAAAATTTGTTTAATTTTAAATTATAAAAAAAATAAAAAATAATAGTAATAATGACTGATAGTGTCGAACTCAATATTCCCCAAACCTTGATTTTTAGCAAGAGTTCGTTTACCACTCGAGCTCAATTGCTTGGTTGTCTGTAACTCTTTTACTCTTAAGAAAATCTTTCAAAAAAACAGGTTATCAATAAATGATAGTAACATATTTTACATATTCATCTTATAAATAAAAATACAATATATAAATTATTGTTTTTTTATAAACAAAACTTTATTAATAAGAGTCCAGTATAAATTATTGTTGAATATCGAATAAATACAATTGAAATAGTAAAAGATTATACAACTACATATATTTAATATGTTAAAGTGTGTGACTAAAACTCGTTTCACTTTAATAAGCTCTTTCTCATCTTACTTATGAGAGAAGTTTACTTATTAAATTTATTAAATAATAAATAAATTTGATTAATATAATAAATATTGTATATTAATTATTCAATAAATTCAGAAAGTAAACTTTATTTTATAAATAAGATGGGAGGAATATGAGTTTTAGCATTAAATTGTTTAAAATTATTAAATTGTTTAGAATTATTAAACAATGAATATCTCTCAAATTCCCAATTTTCCATACTATTTCAAGAGTTGAGCGTCTACTTTGGAGTGTTAAATAGTAGTAATCAATTTTTCTTCTTCCGTGTAGATAAAACTAAGGGTTTGTTTGGTTCAAATGAGAGGGAGGGGAGAGATTTTAATAGAGGGAAGGGGAAGGGAGGGGAGGTGAGCAATTTTTTTTTAATCAGATAAGTGTTTGGTTCAAAAGAAGGGAGGGGAGGGGAGGGATTTTAATCAAAAATATGTTTGGTTCAGGAGGAGAGGAGAGAGATTTTATTAATAAATTACATTTTTATCCTTATGATCTTATATAAGTGAATGTGATATGATATTCAAATATGAAAAATTCATACATATTTTTTTGTTAATAAAATTTTTAATATTGAGAGACTAAAACGTTATAATTTACCATAACGTTAATAAACTGAATATACTTGATTCAGACTATAACTCTCCGACACAAATAAAACTATAAGCTAATAACAAATTTTAAATTGTGATGAATGATCTTAATACGTAAAATGAATAATTATTAATAAAATTAATAATTTAATTTTTTTATTAAATTGAATATACAAAATAAAATAAAGTGAATGTTTTAAAATTTGATATAAAAGAAAATATAATAGGATAAATAACAATATTAAAATAAAAAATGTACATAAATAAACATTAAAAAATTATAAAAATAGTACAAAAATTATGATTTATATGTAGTAAAAAAAATTGAAAAATTTTTAAAAGTAAATAATACTTATAATAAGTTGATGTAAACAATCGAGAAAAGTCATATAGAAAAGAAGCAGTAACATAAAAAAAAATTGAAATATTAAAATTAAATTGAGGATATTTTAGTAACTATAATAATTTTTTACATATTAAAATTGAGATTCCCTCCCCTCCAAATCCCTCCAATTTGGAGAGACGCAAAAAGTGTGGTTTGGAGGGATTTTGCTCTCCTCCCGTCCCCTCCCTTCCCCTCTTAAAATTTGAACCAAACATATTTAGTTAGAAATTTCCCCTCCCCTCCATCTACCCCGAACCAAACACACCATAAGAAATCTTACATTAAAAAAAGCAGTGAATCTTACTATATTGAACAACAATCTTATTCTATGGCCATTCAAATGCAATTGACTATCAATATTTTTTTAAGGTTAAGTTTGTGCTTTAAGTTTCTTAGTCTAACATGCAAGTAAAGATGTAAATGATAATATTAATGTCAATCAATGGTTCATGATTTGAGTGAAATAAAGTGGCTCCACTCCTTAATAAAATTATAATTATTGATTATTTTTTAATCACTCACAAGGGAATCCAATGAAAAACAAATAATTTTTCTGATAATTCTCAGAGAATCCCCACCAACTTGGCGTCTCATCCACGATCATGTGTTTCTATTATTTTATTACTTTGTTAATTAATCTAAAGACAAAGATTCCTTTGTTCCAATTCTAAAACATGATTTAGTTTTGAATCATATTCCATTATTTTCTTTTTATAGGAATCATAGTATATTAGTATCATTGTGTATTCTTTAATAAACAAATCTTATCAAGAAAATAACTGTAACAACACTAAAAAAACTATGATATGGATTTCCACCCAAAAGAACTTTTCATGCAACAATTTACAATTGACTTGGATAGACTTATTTTATTTTTCAATTTGATGCGAGGTGATAAAGCTACTTTTTTTTTCCTTTTATAAAATAATGATAGATAAATTATCCTAGCACGAATTTGATAAAATACATAATTTATGAATAAGAGTATTAATTTACTCTATATTTTATTCTACGAGTACATAAATATGCTTATAATACTTAATCAATTTATTTTTAACTATTTTATAAAAAATATTTTAATTTAGTGATTTTTTTTTATAAAAATTGTTAATTTATAAATATAAAAAATTTATTTATATTAAAACATAAATATAAATAGATATGGTTGTTGGTAGGGGTGAGAATAGACTGGACCGAGCTAGGCTTTGTCAAGTCTGAGTCTGACCTATTAAAAAATTTAAAGTCTAAGTCTGTCCTGTAACCAATCGTTGGCTTATTTTTTTTGGCCCGAGTCTGACCTTTTTGAAGGTCTGATTGACCTATTAGCCTACTTAAAAACCAATTTCATTTGAACATTTGTAAATAAGTCATTCAACTTAACTTTATATAGACTAACAAATTAAAAGATCATTAAGATTAAATGTTTGTTTGCATTTACTTATTTGAGTTTATCTAGTAACATAAATTTTGTGATACTATTTGTTTGAAAGAATTTATGGAAGCAACTTATGACATTGTTCATAAGATTTTTTTCATTTCATTTTCATAATTTCTTTAAAATAAGTAATATTTATTTTTTATTTTAATTCAAAATACAAAATATAATAATAATAAAATTATTCATATTTATTTAATAGGCCGGTTTAATAGATTTAAAAGATTTTTTATATGGCTCGTGGCTTATCTTTTTTAGCAAAATAGGTTTATAAAAAAGCTTAGACCTTTTCTATTTATATAAAAAGCCTGACCTGACCTAGGCCTATGTAGGTTGGGTCGTAGGTCCCTGTTAATCGGTCTGATCTATTCCCACCCCTAATTGCTATGAATTAAATCATAGACAAACAATTTTCAATTATTTTGTTATTTTAATTTAGTGATTTTTTTAAGCAAAAAGATAATGAAATTAAGAGAAAAAAATAGAGCACAAGAGAGAGGAAGGGGTAACTGAAACCCTTTTAAGAAATAACAAATCTAAAACTAGGAAGACTTAGTTTCTCATGGATCACCATGGGAGAAATCAAAGAAGGGGTACAATTCTAAATCAAAGTTTCAGTAGCATCCAATTTGAGAGAGGTGATTTTGTTTGCACATTGATTTTTCTCACAATAAATGTGTGAAATTAAGAAGTACATATGTCTCATGAGAACCAAAAAATTTAATGAATGTTTTCTTAGCTTCCAAGGAACCAGGAAGGAGTCCTTGAAAGAAAGCACACACACAGAGGGAGAGGGAGAGAGAGAGAGAGAGGGAGAGGGAGAGGGAGAGGGAGAGGGAGAGGGAGAGAGAGAGAGAGAGAGAGAGAGGGAGAGAGAGAGAGACCTGAAACCCTTTTAAGAAATAACAAATCTAAAATTACGATGACTTAGTTTCTCATGGATTACCATTGGAGAAATCAAAGAAAGGGCGCACTTCCAAATCAAATGTTCAGTAGCATCCAATCTTAGAGAGTTGATTTTGTTTGTGCATTAATTTCCCTCACGATAGACGTGTGAAATGAAGAAGTACATATGTCTCAAGAGAACCAAATAATTTAACCAATGGTTTCTTAGCTTCCAAGGAACCAAGAAGGAGTTCTTGAAAGCAAGTAGAGAGAGGGGAGTCGGTTTTGATCCACGGGTCATTCTAATTCTTGTCAAGAGCCAACTTGATACCACACATAATGCCATAAAGCCCAACTTGGAATGAAGAAAAGAAAACAAGATTATCAACAAAGCCAAGCAATGAATCACCCTTGAAGTCTTTAAAGATACCACCACAAGCCGCTTTGAAAATAAGGAAAGAGTCATTAGTGTTACATTTCATCCACCCCTTAGAAAAAGGCTGCCAAAACACTTCAATGATCTTATGAGCAGTATGATGATGGATGCTAATTATGAATTTCTTGATGATGAAGAAATCACGAATATAAGAGTTATAAGTTTTCTTAGACAAGGAATTAATCAGGGCCACTTCAGTCATAATCTTATTAAAAGTTTGATTTTGTCATTGCAAGATTCACCGATTAAGGAGGAGACATACAACTTAAGGGGGGAATTTTAATCATTATCAAAACCCGAATACAAAGATTTTGTCATCATCAAAATGGGGGAGATTATGAAGAATAGATCTTTTTATGTAGTTCAATTTTGATGAACACAAAGATTATCAAAGAATAAAAGGATCAGAAGTGTCATGCACATCAACGATGAAGTTAATCAAGAAGGTTTTAACATAGAAATTCAAGTGAGGATTGGAGACAAGTGAACATAAATAAGGTGCTCATTGTAATTTATACTATACTATTTTAAATTGCTCATAATTTCATATCTCACTCCATCTAAAAACCTTCTTGCATCATCATGTATGATTATCTAAAAACATTCTTCTTCTAATTTTTGTTGCAAGTGTTTGTACACAAAGTTGTGTGATAATATTGTGATATTCCTTTGTCTCAATGTTAATTAAATGTTGAATATTAGCAATGAGATGAATGGAATCTTAGAAATAAAGAGTTTTCTAGCTTCCACATTCAAGATGAAAGATCTTAAAATAGTGGACACTCTTTTGGATCAAAGTAAAGCGAAATGGTGGGTGTTAAATACTTAGTCAAACACACTATGTTAAAAAACCTCCACGTTCAAGATGAAAGATATTGGACAAATTGACACTTTTTTAGGGGTCAAAGTAAAGTAAAACAGTGGAGGTTATGAACTTAGTCAAACACACTAAGTTGAAAAAGTACTTGATAAGTTCAAACACTTATGTTACAAAGAAGTAAGTATTCCATTTGATCCTAGTTTAAAAATTCAAAAGAATGATAAAAGATTTATGGCTTAATTGAAATATGTAAGTGCAATTGGTTGTCTAATGTTTTGATGCAACATACTAGACCCAACATAGCATTTGCAGTTAGTAAATGAGTAGATTTACTAACAATCCAAATGGTGAGTATTAGAAGGTCATCCCAAGAATTTTCGATTATCATTTAGAAACCAAAATCTTGACCTCCATTATCATATGTTTTTGGTCATATTAGAAGGATATACCAATGTGAGTTTGATATCGAGTGTTGGAGAATATACATTTACAACTGAGTGGATATTTACACTAACTGGAGGCAAAATTTATTGGAAAAGCAAGCAACAAACATTTATTACTCTTTTGACCATGGAATATGAGTTTGTGGCTCTCGTTTCCGCGAGTCAAAAAACTAAATGGTTGAGGGACCTTCTACTGGAAGCTCCGTTGACAAAAGACAATGTTTCAAAGGCGGAACACAATGTGATAGTCAAGCCAATTTAGCTACATAATTCAGATAAGTGTAAAATAGAAAGGTTAGGCACATAAGACTTAGACATCCTCTTGTGAGAAAATTGATTAAGGATGTAATCAATTCACTCACATATATGAGATCGATCTATAGTTTGGTTTATCCCTTTACTAAACCACTGACCATAGATTTAGTAAAGACTACCTCGAGAGTTATGAGTTAAAGCTCCTTGAATAAGGGTTTTGAAAACGATAGTGTGGTGGTCGTTTTCTTTACCTCCCCGTTTCACTTGGGAGGACGGCACGCTAGACCCTTCACGCGAAATTTGGAAGGAGAATGCGCCCGTGGTGGGATGAATTTTATTTCAGTTCTTCCTACGATATCACACGAACTTTCTTATTGTCCTACGAGTAGGAAAGGGAAAAAAAGATCTCAACTAAACCCTAGGAGTTTGCTAAGTGTGGGGATTTCACCTAGACTAGAAATTCTGGAGTCCGGGAGGTTGGTTATACATAGGGAAGTGTTTAAACACCCTACATATCTGTAGTACTCTACAGGAACCTTCTCTGTGTCATTGTGATTGTGTTTATTGCTAATGATTGGGAAAGTTTCTCCTTTGTGTTAGGAGAAGGAATTGAATTGATTAAAGAAAGACAGACAGACAGACTGACTGACTATTTTTGGTATTTTATTAGCTCGCTGAGATTCCTTGTGAACCTCATGCCTACATATCCCTAGTGGAAGTCAGAGCTTAATGTAGTTCGGGGAACTAACTAGGGAAATTAAATATTTTTGGTGCCTTGCTTGAAGCTCAAGGTTGAAGCTTGAATTAAATCTCTGTTTACAGTAAAGAGACATGAAATCATCTCTACAGAGAGGTATTTGTACTATTCTACCACAAACATTTAAAGGAGTGACAGAATAACTGAATTCATTTCATTCAAGAGGGGGACCTTACTTGTGTATGTGCAAGTATACCAGTCAAATGCCTCTTAAATGAAAGAAAAATGCTCATCCAAATTAGGGAAAGTTACCACATGTCTGGGTTTTACTGCCAGCTCATGCCTTTCAAAATCCTAAATGGGAGACTTGATTAAAATTGAAATGAAATGTAATGTTTGTTTGAATGTGGTAGAGTAGTAAAAATATCTCTCTATAGAGATAAGCTATGTCTATCTACTGTATAAAAGATTTGACTTTAGCTGGCTTGTATGAGGCCCAAGCTTGAGGCTTTTTGATTGATTAATTAATATATTGACTCTGGGAGATGGCTCCACTGGGGATTAATTACAGGGTATTTTTGTGTTCTGTACAAAGCCCAGAATTGAGGCTAACTCTACTTAGGGAGACTCTATTTGTGTGCCTTGTACAAAGCCCAAGGTTGTGGCTAACTGCTGAGGATAATTGAATGAATGACTCTATTTTATGTGCCTTGTACAAAGCCCAAGGTTGTGGCTGACTCTAGCTAGGGTAAATATTATTTTCTGCCTTGTACAAAGCCCAAGGTTGTGGCAGACTCTTAAATAAACTGAGTATGGATGACTCTATGGGGAAAAGATCCTAGGTGTTAGGAATCTTTGACACATGAAAATATGGTTTATCTGCCTTGTACAAAGCCCAAGGTTGTGGCTACTGAGTGATGAAGAACTCACTGGTGAGACTCTATTATCTGCCTTGTACAATGCCCAAGGTTGAGGCTGACTCTTGACAGGGGAGTTTTATTGTTTGGGTGCCTTGTATGAAGCCCAAGGTTGAGGCTAACTGTTTTTGTTGGTTTTGACTCTACTGAGGAGATTTTATTTATTGAAAGACTGTTTTTCTTTGGAAGATAACCCTTTCCAGGGATTTTGACTCAGCTGGAGAAATTATTTGGTAAAAGACTGACTTTATCATGTTTTTTGGAGGCTGACCCTTTCCAGGGGTTTTGACTCTTTTGGGGAAATTATCTCCTAGGAGAAATGAATATTTATTTATTTATTAATTGACTTTGGAGGCTAACCCTTTCCAGGGATTTTTATTGAAAATGAAAGAATGTGTGGAAGCTAACCCTTTCCAGGGAATTTTATTGAAATGATTGGCAGAAAGATTATCTAATGGAGACTTCTTGTTTAAAACCCAAGATGAAGGCTGACACATGCTGAGGAGAAAATAAACATAGATCCTAGACTCTGCTAAGGAAGATTGATGAAGATAAGGGTGACAGAGACTGTCCATGTCTCTCATTCCAAAAATGTACTCAATGTGAAATTGAGACAAACTTAGCTTGTTTAAAGTCTGGTTTAAATTGGAAGAAACTCACCAGGGTAGGCTAAAAGGTGACTAAAGACCTGTTCCTATGTTTATAAGAAACCTGATGGGTCCTTGTATACAAGCTCAAGAGGAAGCTGGAAATGCTTTTAAGAAGCCTGTGGGTCCTTGTACAAAGTCCAAGAGGAAGCTAATCGAGGGTCCTTGTTATAGCACAAGAGAAAGCTATGTAGTTTTGAACTTATTTTGGCTCTAAGCAAATGGGTAAGAGGTTTCACCGGGAATAATTCCTCTTTGGGTGGATGTGTCCTATTATTTGGATTCTAAGGTTTTTACCAAGATGTTTCACCGGGAATAATTCATCTTGGGGGTTTGAACTACAGATCTCTAATTAGGAAAGAGCCTTCACCGGGAAGACATTCTCAATCCTAGGCCATATTCCTATAATATATATATATATATATATAGTTTAACTGTCCTAGGGTTTATACTCAAACGTAGTTCTAAACTAATATATGCACAGTTTATATTTGACAGTAATTTAAATAAAGACTGTAAATTGAAAGCTTGTAAAGCCTAACCTGGATGGAGTGGAGGCCTTTGAAGAAGTATATACAGAGCCTCAACAGTAATTGGTGGATAACAGTTGAATATATATATGATAAACAGTTAAGGGTTTTTGAAAACAGAAGAAGTGAAGATGGACAAAGGTCACATAGGTATCTGAAGAGTTTCACCGGGAATAATGCCCTTCAAATACCAGAAGAATGTTTTGAAAACAGAAAGAAGATTTTGAAAATACAGTTTTGAAAACAAGCTAAGAAGAGAAGGTTTTTGGGACTTACACTCTATTAGAGGCCCAGTACTTTACAGTACTGGTTATGAGAGCAATTTGAAAATGATTTGTAAATGATATAAGGTTCTGTTGTTTAAGAACCTTAATTATTTGATTTGTTCGGAGATTGAAAACAGTTTTGAAAATTGACAAAAGTCAACTTAATTAAGGTAAAAATAAAGATCTTTACCTAATTAAGACCTAAACAATTAGGGTTTTATCATAAAATTATTTACAAAATGATTAGGTTAAAATAAAGTGACAATATATATTTAAAGTATTTAAGAAAACACTTAAAAACATACTATTTTAAACCTAATTAAAATACATGAAATAAATAATATTTTTTATGATTTTTTTGACTATTCACAAAATAGATATATTAAATAATAGGTGTATGAAAAATGAAGTGAAAATGATTTAATTTGATAGGTGAATTAATTGTGTGAAGTTGTGAAGAAAATAGGTGTGACAAGTGATAAAAAATTAGGAATGTCTCCACCAAGGCTTGAACTCACGCCCCTTTAGGTCACATACCCAAAACCAAACCACTGGGCCAGCGCGCGCATGGTGATAGTGATACACATCCAACACATTATATTTTCAGATAAGCGTGTAAATCATGAAAAAAATAAAAGGAATAAAAAGTCTGGGGCGAGGGGGATTCGAACCCCAGACTTTGGGCATGAGGAGACTAAGAGCGCATGTGTGGCCACTAAGGCAAGTTGTTCAGTCGTTTAGGAAACACCTATCATTAAATATAAAATAAACTCTGCCCTGAGGTTTGAAATTTGCGCGCCACCACCATTGTCATCTTCTTCCTCAAGCTCCAACGATTTGGATTTCTGAACTCTCTCAATTCTCAACCATTTGCAGCGATATAAAGATGAAACTTGTTCTAAATTCACTCACGATTCTAAATATGTAACTAACATAGACTGATATTAACTACATCTAACTAATTTACCAGAAATCGTGAAGAACCCTAAAACTTAAAAATCAAATTAAATGGCTATACTGAAAGATAAATGAATGATGATAGAGGGTTTTCAATCCTCTGATGATGCTAAACAAGATAGAATCGAGCTTTAACTCAAAGAGTGCTTAAATTAAAGAAGTGAAGTTCAGGAACTTACCTCTGAAAATGGAGGTCGTGAGGATGATTGAGAGCACCTGGGTTTGAATGAATGATCTCAATAGCTTCCTTGAGACTTAATGATGCTAACTGAATGCTTATTGGAGCTTGAATCCTTCTGAATTGCTCTATGGACCTCCCTCGATTTAAGCTTCAAGTAGACATGGAGGTTGTTGAATTTGGAGTTACAGATGAGCTGCAGCCATCTGGTTAGCTTCACTATGACCTGAGGAGTGTGCCTGGATGATTGGCTTGGCTTGAAACCTCCTGAATTACTCCATGGTCCTCCAACTGCAAGTGCTCCAAATGAGAGGTGGAGGTGATGATTCTCCACGCCCAGAAGTGTTCCAGAGGTTTGGATCACCTCTAAATGCCTCCCTCAATGTGTTTGAATACTTATTTTCAAAGAGAGAGCTTTGGTTTGAAGAATCCGAGTCTTCTTGCCAAAGGACCTTTGAAAAAACTAAGTATGAAGAAAGAAAAGAGAAAGCAAGAATTCTGTTGCTTTGGTGTGTTTTTTGAATGAGAATGAGGCCTCTATTTATAGGCAATTGGTTCAGTATAGTTGCAGAAGAGTGAGCTTGCTTAATGAAAGAAGTTTGGTTTCTTAAGCATGAAGGAAGTTTGCAAATATCTCTTATGCAATGATGAGAATTTTGATTCCATTTGATCAATCCCCTAGCCCTCGATTTTGCTTGATCTTAGGGGACAATTCTGAGCCAGAAATGAGCTCTAATTGGTTGGTGAGAAGATTCCTTGGGTGATTCATCAATTTGCCATAAATTCACAAATGTAATCATTACATAATCACATGTTCTTGTTTTTTAGAATCTTCTTCAATCCTTATGGCATGGTGAAAATGAATGCATGGCATGTTTTCAGATGTGTTATGGGTCGTGTAGCATCCATAATTGAGGTCATGTGCACAAAATTCCAAAGTTCCAAAATGATGCATGACCTATAATTTCACTTCATGAGGCCAACTTTGAACAAGCATAACTCTTAGCTCAAAATGAATTTGGAGAAGGTTGAACACAATTTGGAAAGCCCTAAACATCTACTTCAAATCATTAGTTTGGAGTTTCTTCAAAATCTTTTGGCAAATTTGTGAAAAATGAGGCCAAAGTTGGAAGAAAACTAGGTTAAAACACTTAGAAAAATTTCCAAGTGTTTATGGCCTAAAACTCCAAAATTTCCAAAACTCTTAAATGATTGATCTTTTGAAAAAAGTTCCTTTGTAAGATGTTGTTTTATTTTGCAAGATCTACAACTTTCATGTTGGAAGTTTTTTGAGTTGTGTAGGTGAAATTTTGAGTTCTCACCATGCCTTAAAAAACCCTAATTCCCGACTTTTTGCTCCTTGATGAATTTCTTTAAATTTATTTGGTCAAATGGCTTCATTATCCATATATTGATGATATTGATCCTTAAAAGTCATGGTTTGACCAAAAATCTCAAAAGTCAATGGTGATCCCATACAGTTGACTTTTTCCTAGTAAGGTGAGATTTTGGACTTTTGTGTAGAATCAAGATCTTCTCCTCAAATGAATGATGTAAATGGATTATATTGAGGTAGTAGAGATTCTTGAATCATGTCTTGAGTTTTGGATCCATGCCCTGATTAAAAGTCAACTATCTTGGTGAATTAGGTCAAAAACCCTAATTGTCGACCAGAGGACAATGATGAGTGTAGACTTTGAATTGAGGTGTAATGTCCAGTGGATCTTGTCATATGAGTTATTTGAAGATGATTGATGTCTTTGAATGGTTTCCTGGTGCTTTTTAGGGTTTCCCAAAGGTGATCCCTGATTTTAGTCCTTGATAGGCTCCAAACCCTAGTCTGTTGATCTGAGTAATTCTGTACTTAGATGACTGGGTGTCTAATCAATCATAGGTGAAATAATGAGGCTTTTGAGTCTTATGATTGTATTAGAGACTAATCCCTCTATTGATTGATCCTTTGCCTGAGTTTTCTTGTCTTTGAACACCCTCGATTGAATGCCAGACTGCCCTGGGTACTTACTTTGACTTGATGAAAATCCTGAAGATATGTCATCTCAGGGGGGTCAAAAATTAGGGTATGACAGATGCCCCTATTTAAGTGTCTTTTATCTGGAGGGAGAGAGATTGATATCTCGATCTCTCCCGCGTAAAAGAGACTTAAATATCAAAGAATGCCCGAATTTTGGGCGCTCCTGAGATGATAAAATCTTTGCATGATTTGATCCTGTTGTCGCACTTGGCGGGGGATGAGGAGACAAACTCCTGCAGAAATACTTGATGTGGATTCTGGTGAATGGATGGCAATGTAGGATGCGCAATCCATCTTCTTTAACTAAGTGTTGATACTTAGAAAAAGGTAAACAACCTCCCCCTTGTTTCGGATGTCAATATCTCGAAACTGGTCTTAGTTGTGTTTGGACAATATCTCAGATAAAGAGAAAATTTCCAACGGTTTGTTTCCTCATCAAACTTCTTACCAGCACTTGGAGGTAAGATACCATTTGACGGTAATAAAGAAACTTCAAAGGTTTGTTTCCTCATCAAACTTCTTACCAACACTTGGAGGTAAGATACCATTTGACGGTAAATAAAGAAACTTCAAGGTTTGTTTCCTCATCAAACTTCTTACCAGCACTTGGAGGTAAGATACCATTTGACGGTAATAAAGAAACTTCAAAGGTTTGTTTCCTCATCAAACTTCTTACCAGCACTTGGAGGTAAGATACCATTTGACGGTAATAAAGAAACTTCAAAGGTTTGTTTCCTCATCAAACTTCTTACCAGCACTTGGAGGTAAGATACCATTTGACGGTAAATAAAGAAACTTCAAGGTTTGTTTCCTCATCAAACTTCTTACCAGCACTTGGAGGTAAGATACCATTTGACGGTAATAAAGAAACTTCAAGGTTTGTTTCCTCATCAAACTTCTTACCAGCACTTGGAGGTAAGATACCATTTGACGGTAATAAAGAAACTTCAAAGATCTTCCCTTTTGACCTGGCATCTTTGAAAGATTGTCATATGGGCCCGCGCTCTTTTGAGGGGCTAATGACTTTGTTTGAAGGCGGACGAACTGTTTTCGGGGTGGAAACTGCCATTCGTCGACTGGTGCCTGGGGAATCAACAAACTGTTTTCCTAAGAGGAAAACTACCATTCATCGACTCTGTGGGGAACTAAACATCCCTGAAACAGACAAACTGTTTGAAGAAACTGCCATTTGTCGATCTCTTGAGTATTTAACAGACAAACTGTCTTTTCTTGGGAAAAGACTGCCATTTGCCAATTGCTAGGGGAACAAACTGTCTTCTGCCAGGGAAGACTGCCAGGGGAAACTTGAGTTCATGCCTCAATGACTCGGGCCTTCAAAGGATCAAAGCCTGATTCGGCTATGCAATTATAATGTAATGTATGCATGAATATTATGACAATGATAAAATGTAAAGTGAATGTGAATAGAATTGTCGCGGATGTAAAATCCTAAGATACGACTTGAATTCTTGTTGATCAGAAGATGTCCTCTTCTTGTAGTTCGAACTCTCTTGGGAATATCTGGTTATCAGTTGTCCGCTGTCCGAAGTAAGTAATATGAATTGAAGTAAAGATCCGTCATCGGGAGATGTTCGCAAAGCGACCTCATGGGGAAAACTTGGTTCCCGGAGTCTCAACCGTTCTCGGAGCAACTGTTTGCATTCTTCCTATTGTTTGTAAACCTTAGAAAGAAATTTCACCTTTATTTTTGCAAGTAAATTCATTTTATTTTTATGAAAACATTTGTTTCAAGAAAAATGACTGTTTAAACTTAAAATGCATTTCAAGAAACTGAATAAGACTAGATTGCAAAGGAAAAGCACAAGGCTCAAATTATTATATATGGAATGGTAATCAGCCAAATGCTTGATTCCATGGAGTATTTACAAAGTTGGAAATTGGTAATTTTCGGGAAAAGGGCTACGATGAAACGTGACGACCGTTATCTTTCCCTTCCACTCCGAGTTGCGCTGTATTCGTGCTTCGTAGAAGATGACCTACTGCTGATGAATACTCCGCTATGGATTTTGAATGATCAAGTTTGTCCTGAACACAGTTACTTGCCATATATCCCTAACTTTTGCGTAAACTACCCCTTTCGGGTTTTAAGTCTACCGGGATTGATTAATATATATTTTATGTCTCTAACTTTTGCCTGAATCGCCCTTTCGGGTTTTCGATTCACCGAGACGCTCTTTTTTGCCTAAGCCGCTCTTTGCGAGTTTTCAACTTAGCGAGCTGTTCTTTTAATTATTTAGGCGAAGTATTTTTTGACTGCGTCGACGTTCACAGGACGGGCGAATTCTTCTCCATCCATAGTCGTGAGTATTAAGGCTCCTCCTGAGAAAGCTCTCTTGACCACGTAGGGGCCGTCATAATTGGGAGTTCATTTCCCTCTCGAATCTGTGAGAAAAGATTGAATCTTTTTGAGTACAAGGTCGCCTTCTTTGATTGTGCGAGGTCGAACCTTTTTGTCGAAAGCTTTCTTCATTCTTTGTTGATATAGCTGTCCGTGGCATAAAGCTGTCATGCGCTTTTCTTCGATTAAGTTCAATTCATCGAATCTACTTTGACACCACTTGGCTTCTGTTAATTTTGCCTCCATCAAAACTCTCATTGATGGAATCTCAACCTCTATAGGTAGGACTGCCTCCATGCCATATACAAGGGAGAAAGGAGTTGCTCCAGTCGAAGTACGTACTGATGTACGGTAACCATGAAGAGCATACGGGAGCATTTCATGCCAATCTTTGTAAGTGATGACCATCTTCTGAATGATTTTCTTGATGTTTTTGTTAGCTGCTTCTACAGCTCCATTCATCTTTGGTCTGTAAGGAGATGAGTTGTGATGCTCAATCCTGAATTCTTCACAAAGCTCCTTTATCATTTTGTTATTCAAATTTGACCCATTGTCAGTGATTATCTTGCTAGGAACGTCGTAGCGACAGATGATGTGATTCTTGATAAACCTGACGACAACTTGTCTTGTAACGTTTGCATATGAAGCTGCTTCAACCCATTTGGTGAAATAGTCTATAGCTACCAAGATGAAGCGATGTCCGTTGGACGCTTTTGGCTCGATCATTCCAATCATGTCGATTCCCCACATGGAGAAAGGCCAAGGGGAAGAGAGTATGTTGAGAAGAGATGGTGGCACATGAATTCTATCGGCGTATGTTATACCCCAAAATTTGCCCACATATTTTTCAAGAAAACTCCAATCTGAAAATTAAGGGTCTCATATAATCATGGATTTTTATTTCAACAAATATCCTGACATATGAAATACTTAGTTTTTAGAATCTTTCTTATACAGTAATTTGGCTTGCAGTTGAATTTATTCTTACGCAAACACCAAATACTGTTTATTACTTCACACATGCTATTTATTTATTTACAGATAAATAGTACTGACACAATTGGTACAGAGTTAAATCTTTTTGCAGGCGCAGAATCAGGAAACTCAGACTGTACTGGTAACAAGTAGATTATTAATATCTTTTGTTTCCCACTAATTTTTGTACTATATTCCATTATTTGCAAAAATCTTTTCAAATCTCTTTTTCAAAAATCAAATCTCTCCTTTTTCCAACACTATCATACACTTTCTTTCAAATCTTACTTCCACTCAAATTTTCCTTTTGTACGGAATCACATCATTCCCCAACGTCTCTTTCCTTCTTTCCATTCTATAAATACCTCTCATGTTCTTCCATAAAATCTCACATCAAATTCCAATTCATCTTTCAAATTCCTATCTTCATAATCCATCCTTTCTCTTCTTCCCTGACAAGAATGGCAAAGTGGATAGAGACACTGTTTCTTACAGTCATCACCATTGCTACGGTGATCATGACTTTCTTCTGCCTGCATAGTCCTGAGGAGTGTGGACCTGCAATGGTTATGCTCCCAATCATCTACATGTTATTGTTCATAGCATGGGTCATTAATCGTCATTCTTAAAATTTGCCGTATTTCTTATTTCTTAAATGTACCGTTTATTCGTCGTACTGTTCAATATAGTATGTGATATTTGTACTGTCAGTATTAAATGTTGTACTATTTGTCATAATATTGCCTAATTACTAAGATAATATTTTGTGTGTTTTCTGCCAGTCAAATATTCCTATTTCTGTGCATTAAATGATTTTCAGGGTTATTATCGGTAATTTTGCCCGCATACCGTAAATATTAGTTATTTATTATGTCTGTGTTTTTCTAACAAGTCATGTAAATAAACTTTCATTTTTTACATAAAACAAAAACAAAAAACAACAAAAAAGAAAATTAACTTTGACTGTTGATTTTTCACTCTAACTGCTACGTCAATACCTGAACAGTCAGTCGACAGCCAAACTGCTGGCAGTACAATTCTCAGTGTTTTGTACCATCAATCAAATCAATCTTTCACAATTCAAAATTCCAAGATCTTTGTTCAAGAAGTCTTCTGAATATCAAGCGATTAGCAGAGACTCAACACTGCACAAAAATCAGGTACGCTTAACTGTCTCCTACACAAACAGTCCCTAATCAGGGTTTTTCTTGTTTTTACAGGAGCAACAAGTTTTGAGAGCTCAAATGGATTTCATACACATCCATATATCTCAAAGTACCATCATACAAATTTTCAAACTTCAATTCACTCAGACGCACCGTCGGCAGCTCAAACAGTCAACAGACGACCCGTTTGACCAAAAAAGTCAACAGACAGTCAAAAATGAAATTTTTTGTCAAAGTCCATATTTTGTCAAAGGATTCATCATTTGATCATTGGATGATCATAATTCATCAAGGAAAGATCAAAAATCAACAAAACCCTAAGATTCAAAATTAGGGTTTTTGCCTGAAAAGTCAACTCAACTTTGACTGATCATAACTCTCTCATCCTTCATCCAAAAAATTCAAACCAAAGCTTGTTTTGAAGGAAATTCAATTATCTTTCAAATGCCATTGATCCCATGGTCATTGGATTCACCATTTGAAAAATATGATCAAAGACATTACAGGTCATTTTCAAAGTCAACAAAAAGACACTTTTTTCAAAAGGACACACAAGGAGCTTCAAAAATCATTTTGACATGAGACCAAAGACATTGGTTAGAGGACTCTTTGAGGTTTCTAAAAAGTGCAAGATCTCCTTCATATGACAAAAATTGAAGGATTTACACCTTGTTGAAGTTGGCTAAATTTTGGGAAAATACATGAAATCAACATTGTTCAAAATGGCATTTTTTCCAAATGGGGCCAAGTTTTCAGCATTCAAACATCATTTCCATGATGATATGGGCCTCCCACGACCAAGACTAAGCCCACATCATTTTTTATCTATTTTTGGCATATTTTTATCTTATTTTAAGATTAAAATAAAAAAGAAAATGAAATGGATAAAGAATAGCTTGTATTCCAAGCAAGACTCATTCAACTCTGTCCCAAAGCAAAGTACAGCAGAGGAGAAGAAGAAAATCAAGCCATGGTGGCTTAAAGACAAAGCTACCAATGTTGAAAAAGTCAAGATTCCAAAAAAACTCATCAATGCTTTTGGCTTAGTTTCTAAGCACTCTAATGCTTATAAATAGGCTATAGCACTTCAGTAATAATAGAGACAGAGATAGAGAGCAAAACTCTTGTTTGTAACACACTTGTAATCTCTCAAAATATTCAAAGAATTTTGAAATTCGAATTCCAAATTTAAGTCACTTTCCATTCAAACTAAACACTCAAACACGTTCCTTGAACATCACTGAAACTATCCCAATCAATTACAAGCCTTGAAGCTCACTGAATCGAGCTACACAGGTCAAAATTTGTTCAAACTAAAATCAATTCGTATCTGGTTATTCACACATGTTTAACAAGATGTAGACATACTATTGAGTTTGGTTTGAGGTGTAGATCATTTCTGGAAACTTAATTAAAGTTTGGACACGTACAAATGAAATCACCATTTTAGGGTTCATAGCTTCAAAATTAGGGCTTTCCAAATTAGGCAAAATTAGAGGTTCTAATTAGTACCATTGAATTCGCATGGACCAAACGAATTGAACTGATAGGTCGCGCCAAGTTTATGTGTACGTTTGACCCTATTCGCTATTTTGCAGGTTTAGTAAGTAACCAATTACAGCGCTTTTGGTAAGAAAGCGCTATTAAAAGTCTTGTCTGAAGGTTGAAGACGAAGACGTGTCACCCCCCTATTGGTTCTGACGCGCGCGTTTTTTTGAATATAACCCTTGGTTTCAGTGTTTTGCAGGCGTGTCATAAGTGATGTTCCCTCACCATCTGGACCATCTGATCTCATTTATGACTCATCCAACGCTCCAGATCACGCGTGCACATCATACTCCCTCATAAATTTCCACACAGGATCAGTATCCTTTTATTTCTATTTTATTTTCTATTTTATTTAATTTCTTTGTTAAATTAATTAAAAATAGTTTTAAAAATCCAAAAAATACACAAAAAATATTTTTAGACTTCTAAAATAATATACTATTTTCTGAAATAAAAATATTTTATTTTTCTTCAAAATTTCAATATTTTGCATAATTAATTAGTATATATTTATATATTTGCTTTTTAATTATTCTAACCAATCAAAAAAATCCCAAAAAAAAATTGTTCTTTATATAAAATATTGTTTATATATTATAAACTAATTTTGTACATATTTTGAATAATTTTATCTTTGAGTTTTAATTATTTGTATAATTATTTACATAATTATGTTTTAATTAACTTAAATCAATTTCAAATCAATTTCCAAAAATTCCAAAAAAATTAGTTTTGTTTTAAAATTAATTAACAAATATTTTGTATATAGTTTGAACTTAATTTCTAGGTTTAAATCTATTTTCATCTTTTTCTTCATTTTAATTTAATTAATCATGCATTAATTATAATTAAAATCAATCATAAAAAAAATCCAAAAACATGCCTTTTATTTTTCTTGCAATTTAAATTCCTAGATAAATGTATAGGATGTCAAATTCATGTAAATAGGCTAGTTTACATTTCCTGCACAATCGATGTAATAGCGTAGATTTACTTTCCGCACTTTACATTTCCGCATTTTAATTTCCAGCAAATATAAACTGCGTGTATGTCAAAGATAAAATTGAACCGTTAGATCACTAACTTCAAAGATAAATATCTGAATCCAATCACAATCACACTTGCACCTCTTCAGGTAATCCCTTCTCAATCTTTCAAAATCAAAGTCAAATTCCACTGTTTTGAGTACAAAATCGAACCTTGCTTTTATATCCGGTGAAAGGATAGATTTTTAAAGGAAATAGGATAAAGACCTTACAACTCAGGGTAGACCTCCTAGTTTGCTTGCTCAAATCAAAACAAACAAAATTCTCATACACTGTTGATTTTTCAAAACTTTCAAAAAGACAATACTTTGTATACATCCAAACACGGATTATTACAAAGTTAACGTTCTTTTCAAAACATCTTTCGAAAGATAAACAAGCATTTTGTATACATCCACACACGGATCATTACAAAATTCAATTTACAAAAGTATTTGAAACCACATATGAGCAATTTCAGAGCAATTGAAAAGTGATCGAAAAACAAGTGAGCTAAGCAAACTTAAGAGCCCATGGATAACCATGGATACAAAGGGTGCTAACACCTTCCCTTTGTATAACCTACCCCCTTACCCAGAATTTCTTAAAGGTCTTTTTTCTGTGTCTTTTATAAACCTTTCCTTAATTGGATAAAATAAAAGGTCGGTGGCGACTCTGTGAATTTTCAAAATGCGAAAGCATTAAGCGACAAAAAAGAGTCAGTTCACGTATCTCTACAGATCAGAGGTATGGCCCGGTATTAAAAAAAATCGGAGGTCCACAGAACTGGCGACTCTGCTGGGGACATACTTTCAAAAACAAAATGTTTTCAAAAGGGGTTACCTTAAGAGAATAGGTCGATGTTTTCAATTGTTTGACTTGATTGCTCTATTTTTCAAAGGCTTGCTTGGGTATTTTGCTTGTGTGAAAGATTCTAACCCGAATCTCGAGATACCTTAAGTATATGACATTAGACCAAGGAAACTGTACGGCATGTACCGATACGGTTGATCTGGTAGTCATCGTTAGTGTGACACTTTGGTTTATACTGATGTCCCTTGAAAACGATCAAGGAGTATATTAGGCTTCCGAAATGTCATTAAACACTAATTTGTCTTAGAACCTTTTTAGTTGAACTTGACTTGTGGCCTATTAAGTGGCTAGCTTTGAAATTGATCGAAGTTAGTTATCCTCGAGGAATATTTTGATCGGCCGCTCGAGCGCCGTATTGAGATGTTACTTCCAAGGATCATAGAACCCAAATGCTATTCTAGGACAGGTTTTAACCAACTCAACTTCAGTGGGGAGGGTATCACCTATCAGCTCCATGCAAGCCTTTAAACCTAAGGCTATTGTTTGATTTGTCTTTGTGTGCCACATGTTTGCATCATAAGCATATCATTTTTGCACCAAACACTTCAAGGATCAAAGAGTTTACCTTTGTTTTTTTGCAGGTAATGGCTCCCGCCACCAAAGATTACATCCGAATCAACATCTCAACGGTACCGTCTGAACTAAAAGACTTGGTGTCAGAATTCCCCAGGAATGTTCAATTCACTGAAAAGCATGGTCACCTACTCCATTTGGTTACCTCAAAATTTGAAGAAGACATGATACGGGTCCTGTTCCAGTTCTTTGACCCTGAACATCATTGCTTTACCTTTCCTGATTACCAGTTGGTACCCACTTTGGAAGAATTCTCTGAACTAATGGGATTGCCTGTTCGAAATCAATTACCTTTCACTGGTTTAGAAAGGATTCCAAAACCTGAGGTCATTGCTGCTGCTTTACATTTGCGGAAATCAGAAATCAAGTCCAATTGGGAAACAAAGAGTGGAGTTAAGGGTTTACTTGCCAAGTTCTTATTGGAAAAGGCTCGACTACTGCTAGAAAACAAAAGTTATCCAGCTTTTGAGGAAGTTATGGCACTTTTGATCTATGGGTTGGTTTTATTCCCTAATCCCGACCAGTTCATAAGTGTACACATCATCAACCTTTTCCTAATCCGTAACCCGGTACCAACATTGCTGGGAGACATTCTACATTCTCTACACACTCGTACCATGAAGAAACGAGGAACTCTCATGTGCTGTATACCACTACTGGCTAGGTGGTTTACATTTCATCTTCCCCGATCAGTGTTGAGAAATGAACAAAGAATGCATTGGTCTCGCAGGATTATGTCTTTGTCTCATTCAGATATCCGGTGGAACAACTTCTTTCAAAGAGACATTACTATCATTGATCATTGTGGAGAATACCCTAATGTGCCACTCCTTGGCATCAAAGGAGGTATCACTTACAATCCCTCTTTAGCTCTACGCCAATTCGGATATGCAAGGAGCAACGGTCCTCATGACATGATTATCCATGGCATTGTGTTTGATTACGAGAATGATTCTCATAGACACCGACGAAGGTTCATACATGCATGGGACAGTGTCTATAGAATAGAAAGCAAAACTCTGGGGCAATGGAATTCTATTCCTATGGAACCCTACCTCAGATGGGTCCGCACTCATGCTCAGAAACTCCTTATGCCATATCCTGCTGTTCTACCTGTGACTATTGAACCAGAGGTCGAAGGATATGAACCTCAAGTTATTCTACACCCGGACATGCCAACTGACCTAGAAGAGTTGCAAAAATCTTGGGTTCAACTCAAAGAGGAAAGAGACACCTTCAAATCATACTGTCAAGACTATGAGAGAAGGATATTGGAGCTCACCGGACAGCTTCAAGAAGAACAGCAGATCAACACATTCCTGGGGGCAAAGAGAAAGCGTCCACGGGAGACCTGAAGGATCATTTATTTTATTTCTGTCTTGTAAGCCCAAATGAGGCAAAGAAAAAAGAAAAAAAAAAAAAGAAAAAAGAAATAAATTGATTAACTAACGTTTGTTTCTTCTTTAACAAATCTAAACTCTAAGATCCTTGAAACATTGCACACACATTTCACTTCATGCATTGCATATACATTTCATACATTGCATTCATATACATTGCATACATTGCATACACATGGCATCCAGTCATACACATTTCATAACAGGTTCACATGACGGATTTCTCATCTTCTCGCTGTTTATTTCAGTCAGAAGAGATGGAATCCGAAATGAGCATCAAGAATCTCGAAGCACAGAATGCCCAAGTTCAAGTGGCAATTCTGGAACTGGCAAAGGGGCAGCAAGAACTGAAAGCCCTGATAATCAAGAAGAAAAAGAAGCCCAAAGGATCTGTAGGCGTGAGTCACCTGAGAAGAAAGATCAAAATTCCAGTCAAAAAGTTCACAAAGCCACCGATCCCTGAAACAGTCGGTGATGATGAACAAGAAGACAATCAAAGCAACCAGGGTTCTGCTAAACCCTCTCTCTCTTCAAATGAAGAAAATGATCATTCTGGGGACGAACCGGATAATGAAAAATACCAACAGCTGGAAGACCGTATGAAAGCTATGGAGATACAAAAAATACCTGGCCTAGATTTCAATGATCTGGGGCTCATCTCGGATGTTGTTATCCCTCCAAAATTCAAAGTTCCTGTCTTTGCAAAATATGATGGAGTTTCTTGCCCGAAACTACATCTGAGATCCTATGTGAGGAAGATACAACCTCATACAACGGATAACAAATTGTGGATTCACTTCTTCCAAGAAAGTCTGTCGGGTACACAACTCGAGTGGTACTACCAGCTGGAAAATACCAAGGTTCATACTTGGGAAGAATTAGCTGCTGCTTTTTACAAACAGTACCAATACAATGCTGATCTTGCGCCAACCCGTACTCAACTAAGGGGCATGTCTATGGGACCAAAAGAAAGTTTTAAAGGATATGCACAAAAGTGGAGAGATATGGCTGGAAGGGTTCAACCACCCTTATCTGATCGCGAACTAGTTGACATGTTCATGGGCACTTTAACTGGCCCTTTCTATAGCCATTTGCTGGGAAGTTCATCATCAGGTTTCACTGACCTGATACTGACCGGAGAACGTGTCGAAAGTGGCATTCAAAATGGAAAAATTCAGATAGGTTCCACCTCTGGTACTACAAAAAGGCCCATCAGTGGGAGAAATGAGGTCAATGCAACTCAAATTCAAAAAAGTCGCAAAAGTGAGCAGCATCAATCTGTAGGGGCAGTTCTGATCTCCGCATCTGCACCTCAAAAAGATCAACAGCCAAAATATACGCATCGACCAGATGCACCAAGAAGAAATTTCACCAAAATCAACATGCCAATTTCTCAGGCATTGCAGCACTTGCTAAAAGCAGATCTGATCACCTTAAGAGGTCCTCCAAGGAATGTCAACACTTCCTCTCTGAATTATCGCCCTGATGCGACATGTGCCTATCACTCAAACTGTCCAGGACATGACGCAGATCACTGCTGGGCCCTGAAAAATAAAATACAAGATATGATAGATGCTGGTGAAATTGAGTTCGATCCTCCAGAAACTCCAAATGTCATCACAGCACCTATGCCAAAGCATGACAAAACTGTTAACGCTATCCTGGACACTGTTTACATCTATGATGTGAACGAATTATCAACTCCACTCTGCGAAGTCAAAGGAAAGCTAATCCGAGCTGGTTACTTCCCAGGATGTGACCCCGACTGCTTTTACTGCTCTTGCCTGCCCAATGGTTGTGAAAATCTGAGGATGGGAATTCAAAAATGGATGGATCGCCGTATCATTATGTTTGAGAGGCTCCCTTCTATGGACGTACTGTGCGAAGTCTTTGCAAACGGGATAAGAATAGAGGATGCCTCAGTGATCTCCAGCTTACCATTCAAAATCTCTGCCAAGGCTCCATTCAAAATTTCTGCTACACTCAAAGTGGCATCAGTAGTCATTGCTAGTCCAACTCCATTTCCATACTCCTCAGACAAAGCTGTCCCATGGGGATATGACACTAATGTTTACATTCATGGAGTTAAGCAGAATACCTCGACTGAAGAGACCGCAAAGTTAACTACTCCAACCGTGGGTAATATTGTGGGTACCAGCAAAATCACGAGAAGTGGAAGAATCTTTTCACCAGAAATTTCTCCAAATGTTGCTGCTGGTCCAGTCCGAGTCCCAGTTCCTAATCAAAATGTCAACGCTCGAGGCAAAGAGCCACAAGTTGAACAAATTCAAACCCCGGTGGAGATCACTGCTGAGGATCCATCAAAGCAAGAAATGGAGGAAATATTGAAAATCATCTGCAAGAGTGATTACAATATTATTGAGCAACTGGGGCACACTGCTTCAAAAATCTCAATGCTATCTCTGCTAAAATATTCAGAAGCTCATGCCAAAGCTCTGATGAAGTTCCTAAAAGCTGCGCATGTGCCTCAAGAGATCTCAGTCGACCAATTTGAGAATTGTGTTGCCAATCTAACCGTGAGCAATGGTCTCGGTTTCTCTGATGTGGATCTAACCCCTGCTGGAAAAAATCACAACAAAGCCTTACATATCTCCATTGAATGTAATGGCACCACTCTATCTCATGTGCTAGTAGATAACGGTTCTTCTCTGAACGTGTTACCAAAAACAGTACTAGAAAAGCTTGACTTCGAAGGAATTGTGTTACAACCAAGCGATGTTGTGGTAAGAGCCTTTGACGGGTCAACCAGAACGGTATACGGAAAAGTGAATCTCCCAATCAGAGTGGGTTCTCAAATCTTTGATTCTATCTTTTACGTAATGGAAATTCACCCAGCCTACTCCTGTTTACTTGGACGCCCTTGGATACATGGGGCAAACGCTGTAACTTCTACCCTGCATCAGAAGTTAAAATATCCAGTAAAAGGAAAGATTGTCACAGTCTATGGCGAAGAGGAATATGTGGTTAGTCACCTAAGCAATTCCAAATATGTCGAGTTGGAGGACGAATTCATCGAAACTCCATGCCAATCATTTGAGGTGGTCTCTCCAGATGTCTCTACCACCAAGCATATTCCTGCTACTCCAACTACAGCTATGGCTTCTCTCAAAGATGCCAAAGCCATGATTGAACAGGGTGATTGCACAGTATGGGGACAGCTTCCCGATATACCCTACAAATCTGACAAGCTAGGCCTGGGCTATGATAGTGAAAATCAAAAGAATGATCAAAGTCCTCGTTCTGAAGGATTGATGTCACACTTTGTCAGCCAAGAAGTAAACGCTATTGAAGATGAAGGAGTGTTCATGAACCATATCATTCAGCCATATCCAGATGAAATTCCACCAATTTCCATGGGAATGTGGGATGCTGTTGGAGAACCAAACGGCGGGTATAATTATCAGTATGCCGAACCTCAGAATTCTTATATTGCTATGGAGGACCTTACCCCGACTGGATGGGGTGATGAAGTTGGAAATGATCAAATTTTCACAAGTCCCGCCACTGAGCAATATCAAAATCCACCCAAAGAAGTATGGGACACGCTAGGAGAACCCAGCGGCAAATATGACTATATGGTGAAATATTCCGCTCCTCCGAGCTCACAAATTGCCATGGAGGACATTGTCCCAACTGGATGGGATGAACATTACGATGACAATTTCGCTCTTGAAAAAGCCAGAGAAATACCAAATAACGAGGGTTGCTTTCTGTCAGCATACACTCCTCATCAAGATGCACAAGTCTCTATTCAAAACATCATCCCGACTTCATGGGACGGCCTTATCGAGCATCTCGCTCAGCCAACAGAGATATCTCAGCCTGGGCTCTCGTATCCAGCAGAGTATATCCCTTATCCCGAAGGATCACCGGCTCATTTTCCCACTAATGAAATCAATGCTGTGGAAGATGAAAAAGACAACTGCAACTGGAACAGCTGGGTACCCCCTGCTCACAACAGTGGACTGAACAACTGGAAAGCTGAGGATGTGATCTCCTTTGACCAGGAGTAAATGCCATTTCCTGTTTTCTTTGTGTATAATGTGCAAAGATAAAAGTGGTTCCTGAACAATCGAACCATGAGCTTGAAAGCCGTGTGCCTTAGCACACTGGTCCTTCTATAAGGGCTTATCATATCATGATCATGTGCATTCAATAAAATCATGGGACGCTTGCATATTTAAAATTTGTGATCCTTTTTCCTTCTTTCTTCGCTTTCTAATAGCTATGTTTTTTCTTCACACACACTCACATAATTTACATGCAGATTCACATACACTCTGGATCCAGTCAACAACGATTCTGCTATTGCCCGTCATGACTTTGAAAATCCGATCTACCAAACTGAGGACGAAAGTGAGGAAGATTGTGAAGTGCCAAGAGAACTTGCAAGGCTGCTAGAACAAGAAGACAAGGCCATACAGCCTCACGAGGAGCCAATTGAGGTCATCAACTTGGGCAGCAACGAAGAAAAGAAAGAAGTCAAAATAGGGGCTGATTTAGAACACAGCGTCAAGCAAAGACTGATTCAAATGCTGCGAGACTACGTCGAGATATTCGCCTGGTCCTATGAGGATATGCCAGGCCTTGACACGGACATCGTAGTTCATCGCCTACCAATCAAAGAAGGTAGCACTCCAGTCAAACAGAAACTACGAAGGAGTAGGCCTGATATGTCAAAAAAGATCAAAGACGAGGTTGAAAAACAGTTCAATGCCGGATTCCTAAAAGTTGTAAGTTATCCTCCATGGATAGCTAACATCGTCCCTGTACCTAAAAAAGACGGGAAAGTCAGAATGTGCGTGGACTACAGAGATCTGAACCGGGCAAGCCCCAAAGATGATTTCCCTTTACCACACATCGATGTACTGGTTGACAATACCGCACAATGCAAGGTATTCTCCTTTATGGACGGATTCTCAGGGTACAATCAAATCAAGATGGCACCCGAAGACATGGAAAAAACAACCTTCACAACACCCTGGGGAACCTTTTGTTACAAAGTAATGCCCTTTGGTCTGAAAAACGCAGGAGCCACCTATCAACGAGCAATGGTAGCACTATTTCATGATATGATTCATCAAGAAATAGAGGTGTATGTCGATGACATGATTGCAAAATCCAACACCGAGGAAGAACATTTGGGTCATTTACACAAGTTGTTTGACAGACTCAAGAAATACAAGTTGCGACTGAACCCAAATAAGTGTACCTTTGGAGTAAGATCCGGCAAACTCTTAGGTTTCATAGTCAGCAGCAAAGGTATTGAGGTTGATCCCGCCAAGGTTAAAGCCATTCAAGAAATGCCTATACCTCGTACCGAGAAACAAGTCAGAGGATTCTTGGGACGTCTAAATTACATCGCCCGATTCATTGCCCACATGACTACTACTTGTGTGCCGATCTTCAAACTGTTGAAGAAAGATCAAGTGGAAAGGTGGAATGACAAATGCCAGTTAGCCTTTGACAAAATCAAAGAATATCTCCAAAAACCTCCAATCTTGTTGCCACCTGTGGAAGGCAGACCTCTGATAATGTACCTAACTGTGTTAGAAGACTCAATGGGGTGTGTGCTAGGACAACATGACGAATCCGGCCGAAAGGAGCACGCAATCTACTATCTTAGCAAAAAGTTTACCGATTGTGAAACAAGATACTCACTACTCGAAAAAACTTGTTGTGCCTTAGCTTGGGCAGCTCGCCGACTAAGACAGTACATGCTAAATCACACCACTTTCCTAATCTCCAAGATGGATCCCATCAAATACGTGTTCGAAAAACCAGCTCTCTCTGGAAGAATAGCGAGATGGCAAATGATCTTAACAGAATATGACATTCAATACACTTCACAAAAAGCAATCAAAGGAAGTGTGGTAGCTGATCATCTGGCTCATCAAGCAGTAGATGATTATCAAGCATTAAACTTTGACTTCCCGGACGAAGACATTATGCTAGTCAATGACTACAAACAACCAGGACCAGAAGAAGGACCCGGGCCAGGATCCCGGTGGACTATGGTTTTTGACGGAGCTTCTAATGCACTTGGAAATGGCATCGGAGCTGTGATCATTTCCCCCGCAGGAGGTCATACACCATTCACTGCCAGGTTATGCTTCAATTGCACTAACAATATAGCCGAATACGAAGCATGTATTCTGGGTCTCAAAGCTGCAATCGATCTAAGAATCAAATTCCTGGAAGTCTACGGAGACTCGGCCTTGGTAATCTACCAAGTCAAAGGGGAATGGGACACGAAGCACCCAAATCTAATTCCTTACAAAGCATATGTGCTGAGTTTGATTCTTTACTTCGAAGAAATCACTTTCGAACACATCCCACGCGAGGAAAATCAACTAGCTGATGCTTTAGCTACCATGTCATCCATGTTCAAAGTCAGGTGGGACAATGAGGCGCCTATGATCACCGTCTACAGGCAAGATGAACCATCCTATTGCAATGAGATCAATACCGAAGGAACCGAGGAAAAACCATGGTTCCATGAGGTAAAAAGATATCTCGAAACTCAGGAGTACCCTGAAGGGGCATCCATTAATGACATAAAGTTTCTAAGGAGATTTGCTGCCAAATTCTTTCTAAGCAATGGAACCCTATACAAACGCAACCATGACTCGACTTTACTTCGCTGTGTAAACAAGAAGGAAGCAGAACAGATCATGGAAGAAATACACAATGGTGCCTTCGGTACTCATTCCAGTGGACATACAATGGCTAAAAAGATCCTTAGAGCAGGTTATTACTGGTCTACCATGGAAACAGACTGCCATCATCACTCCCGAACATGTCACAAATGCCAGATATACGCTGACAAAGTACATGTACCTCCAGTTCCATTAAGCGTCCTGACGGCTCCTTGGCCTTTTGCAATGTGGGGTATTGATATGATTGGAGAAATCAAACCTACTGCCTCCAACGGACATCGCTTTATCCTGGTCGCTATTGACTACTTCACAAAGTGGGTAGTGTCGCGGGGAAAAATCGTTGTCTTTTTTTTGGGATGAGACACCTGATGCCTTCTTTGGGCTCGAGTGCTCAAAAAAATGATTTTTCTTTTGTACGGACCAAACTTTTTATTGTTTCCAAAAGAGGAAAAGGAAAAAAGTTGCAATAACCTTAAAAGTGGGGGAGAGATCTTGGGTAAGAGGGTTGGTTATACGAAGGGAAGGTATTAGCACCCAACGTATCTATAGTACTCTATAGGTTTCTTTGCTTTATTTATTCCATTCTTGTTATGGTGGAGGTTCTTGTGAAAAAGGTGGGACCTAAGGTGTTTGTTTGATTATGCTCGCAAAGATCATCGCGATCCTCTGCATACATATCCCCTAGAGGGAATCAGAGCATCTGTAGCTCGGGGTCTACGGGTGCTAAGGTTTGAATGGTTTTTTTTTGTTTTGTTTTGCTCGCCAAGGATCGACCTTGTGCCTACGTATTCTCAAAGGGATGTTGAGAAAGTCAGAGCAATCGTAGTTCCCACTTATGCTAGTGGAAGCAAAGGAAAATAGACAAATGTCGTCTAAATGCTAGATGTATCTAATCTATATCATCACATACATCTGTTTGATTTTGTTTGAAAATCTTTTCATTATAAGCCCGGGGCCATGCCACTTAGGGTGCTTAGAATGATAAAGATGTTTTTGTTTGTTTAACCAGCCTTGTGGCAAAAGTTTCAATGAAGTCAGCCTTGTGACAAAAACTTTGATTAATCAGCCAGCCTTGTGGCAAAAGTTTCAATGAAGTCAGCCTTGTGACAAAAACTTTGATTAATCATCCAATACGGTGGTAAAACAGTTTGATTGATTAGCCAGCCTTGTGGCAAAAAAGTTTGATTGATTGATTGTTTGTGATGATATATAAGAGATACTCCTAGTATAGAGATGAAAAATGTCTAATCTCCTAGGGTATTTGATTTGGATATTGGGGATGCTTATAAGAAGCCCGTGGGTCCTTGTACGAAGCCCAAGAGGAGGCTATCCGAGGGTCCTTGCATTGTAAGCCCAAGAGGAGGCTATGGGAGGGACAATCCAGGGTCCTTGCATTGTAAGCCCAAGAGGAGGCTATGGGAGGGTCACTCGTTTGTACAAAGCCCAAGGGGAGGCATGGTATAGTTGGTCTGAGCTCTTAGAGCGATTTCACCGGGAAACCATACTCTATGTCCTAACCTAAACTAGTGGAGATTCTTTGCACGAAGCCCAATAGGAGGCTATGGGGAACCTAGTGTTGTACTAAGTTGAACAAGCACACATATCACACATATGAACAAACATGAACAAGTATGAACAAACATGAACAGGTATGAACAATTATATGTATATGACAAAGTGTGTGTATATAATGGAGTTTATGAAGGAAATATACCTGTAAGCATGATCCATTTGTATACACAGAGCTCGGGACTCATACTCGAGGAGAGGTCCACTTGAATTTATTCAAAGCTATGTAAACAGGTATTCACAAAGGGGCTTGGGACTTATACCTACATGGAGGTCCATGGTATTTTTGGGAAGATTTAAAGAAAACCTTCATTTTTGGTTTGTTATTCAAAGTAAAAAACAAATTGATCGAGATATGTACAAAACGGTGTGTGTACAATGAAATACCTAATTTCATGTACAGGAATGGGTATGTACAAAAGGGCTTGGGACTTATACCTACGTGGAGGCCCGTGGTATATTTACAAAACATAGTTGATTGTTTATTAACAGAGCGCGAGGTTTCGCTTTTGAAAAACTGTTTGAAAGTTTGTTTTGAAAGAAGTTTATTCTGTTTGAAGAAAAACTGTACAAAAAGAAAAGAAATGGGACTTACACTCTCTAATATTCGAGAGGCCCCTGTTTTATTTTCATAAAACAGGGTGGATGGTTTTTAAAAAAAGATGTGAGATTTATTGTTTTAAAAACAGTTTGAAAAGTATTGTTTTGAAAAAGTTTTCTGTACAAAGAAAAACTGTAAAAAGGAAAAAAAGAGTGGGTCTTATACTCTCTAATATTCGAGAGGCCCCACTTCGTTTTGAAAATCAATTGATCAATTAAAAAGATTTAATCAAAAAGAAGTGGTTTATCGTTTTGAAAAGAATCGCGATCGCTCCTTTTAAAACGATTTGAATATGAGAAAAATTAACTTAATTAAGTTGAAAACAAGTTTTAATGCTTAATTAAGACCTAAGTGATTAGGGTTTGATCACAAAAAATATTTACAAGTAATTAAGTTTGAAAAAATCAAATAAAACAATATTTAAAGTATTTGAAAATACCTAAAAACATGTCATTTTAAACCTAATTAAAAGTATATTAAATAAATCTTTTTTTGTGATTTTTTTTGATATTGTCAAAATATGTATATTAAATAAGAAGTGTTTAAAAAATGAAGAAAAAATAAGTTATTTTGATGGGTTAAATTAATTGGTGAAGTTGTGAAGAAAATAGAGAAAAATAGTGTCAAAAAATAAGGTTTTGTCTTCACTAGGGCTTGAACCCACGCCCTGAGGTTCACTACTCAAAACAACAACCAACTGAGTTGCGCGTGCAGCTTGTTTATGATACGCTTCCATTCAATTATATTTTCAAACAAATATTTGAAATTTCCAGACCAAAAACGCGCCAAGAACACAACCCTAACTGAATTTTGAATTTCATCAAATCTGTGTTGTTTTGATCAGGTAAAGGGTCTATTCCACTTGGTTTTTCACGACGAACATGATGATGACCTTTAATTTCATTTATTTTTGCTCTAAGATGATTAATTCTCTGATGAACACGAAGAACCCTAATATGACAAATCTTTGTGAAATCGTGTATGATCATGATATGATGCAATTGATTGAGGGTTATTATTCAGTGATGGTGCAGAAACAAGATGGTAACTCAGTTTTTCATTTATGATGCATGTATGATAGAGTTTGAAGTTCAAGAGAGCTTACCTTCAAAAACGGCCAACTGAGAATTGAATTCTGATCTGGAGGTGTTACAGATGCTTTGTGATGATCTGGATAGCTTCAATGATGATTATGGAAGGTGTCTGGATGCTTGGAACCATCTGAATTCATCTGGGTATGGCCATGGTACCCGACCTGCATAAGCTTCAAGAGTGAATCGAATTTGAAGATGGAGGTGTTTCAGATCATGGATGATGGTTGGGATAGCTCATATATGGTATATGGAATGTGTTTGGATGTTTAACTTGGACAGAAATGAGCTAGAATGAAAATTGGCATGATAAGGCTCATTATGTGTTCATATGGAGGTGAGGTAGTGATTTTGAGTTCTGAGATGTTTTTGGGTGTATGAGTGATTCAAACACATCCCATATGGTGTTTATGGTTTGCTAGAATCATCACTTTGGCCATAGCTTCAAGGATTTGGAGGTTGAGTTTTCTACCTCTTTGAAAACTATGAAACTTGCAATTCAAGAAAGAAGAGAGAAAACCTATAATTGTGAGGTTTTGGTGTGAATTTGAATGTGGTAAGGACCTCTATTTATAGGCCAAGGTTTCTGAATACAAAGCTTTGCAAGTTGCTTCAAGAAGTGATGATTTGGCTTAAGAGATAAAATGGAATCTTTCACATTAAATGCAAATGGTTAAAGTAACTAAACCATGGTTATTTTGGCCAAGCTTCTTATCTCTTTCCTATCTGATCTTAAACCAGAAAATATCTCTCAATCATTGCTTTGGTGTGTCATCACTTGAATTATAGGTCATGTAGTCTTGAAACTTAGTGAAAAATGGTGAAAATTCAAGTGAAAATGATCACTAATGTCAAAATTCAAAACCATAGCTACACTCCATATTTTTTCATGCTCTTGGACATTTTGGAAAGCTCATATTACATACTTCAAAACCCTAGTTGGAAGTTTCTTCAAGACCTTTAAGGAAATGGGTGAAAAAGATCCACGAACTTTGAAGAAAATGAGATTTCAAGTGAAGTTTTCAAAAAGTACCAACTTTGAAGCTCCATATCTCTTAAATGGTTGATCTTATGGAAAAAATTTATATGTGTCAAAGTTGTTTATTGGATCAAAATCTACAACTTTCATGTTGGAAGTTTTTTTCAGTTTGTAGGTGAAATTTTGAGTTATTCCCTTCCAAAGTTTGGAAAAAACCATGAAAAACACTTAGAAAAATTTTCTAAGTATGAAAGTCAAACTTTTGACTTTTTGATTCTTGATTGATTTTCTTGATTTTTCTTGATCAAATGACTTCTCATATCATATATTGATGATTCAAAACTTCAAAAGTCATGGTTGACCAAAATTCCCCAAAAGTCAATGGTGATCTTGTACAGTTGACTTTTCAGACGAATCGCGTTTCTGGAGATTTCAAATGAAACAGGCTACCCTCATCAAATGAATGGTATGAATGGATCATATTGAGGTATTAGAGGATATTGAGCCATGATTTGAGTTGTGACACCATGTCCTGATTAAAAAGTCAGTGGTTCAGTGAATTAGGTCAAAAAACCCTAATTGTCGATCTGATGAAATTGATGACTGTGGATCTTGAATTGAGATGTAATTTCCATTGTATATTGTCATAGGGATTATTTGAGGATGATTGAAACCTTTGATTGACTTCCTGGAGATTTTTAGGGTTTCCCAAATGTGATCCCTGATTTCAGTCCCTGATAGTTCAAAACCCTGATCTGAGGATTTGTCTGATCAATCTTTGTGTAGGAGATGTTCTGAGCCAATGGATTAGGTCAAAATGATGCACTTGGGGTCTTGAGGTCATGTCCCAAGTCATTAGGTCAAATCCTGAGCAAAAGTCAGGAGTATGCTGTCTTCAGTCAAAACCCTAATTCAGTCGATTCAAAGCTGTTGAGTTTGTTGAAGTGAATCTCTGAGGACCAAATGTTGATTGTTGATGAAGATAGTTCTTTGGAGATGAAGGGAGAACAAAACCCTAATTGATTGTTACTTGTACTGATGAGTGATTTCTTGATTAAACCCTGCTAAGCACAAGTAGCAAACACAAGCTATGCAATTTGTTAGAGATGCAAATGATGCATATGCAAATGGTATGAGGTGGTATCTTAGGTCAAAAATTGGGGTATGACAGATGCCCCTATTTAATTTTCTTCAACCTGAGATATGAAGATTGAAAATCTTCGTTTTGATAGGGTGGAAGAGACTTAAATATCAGAAGACGCGAATTTTGGACCTAAGATACCAAAATTGCGAATGATGCAAGGATATCTTTACCGAGGGAATATCAAAACTGACTCCACTGGGGAAAAGAGATTGGGAAGGATGTCTCAATCTGTTTTAAGGAACAGAATCCATTTTTGTTCTTTTTGGGAAAGCAAGTGTATGCTTCA